>NC_056701.1:2809665-2822165 GCF_018831695.1 Puntigrus tetrazona
AGTTATTCTTTAAATGACTGAAGCGTAACTATCTTCTGCTGTGCGTCAGAAATACATTCTTAGTTTTTTTTTATTCTCATTGTGGAGGACGATTAAGGGAATCCTTTAACCGTTTGTGACCTGTGAAACAGGAAGCCATGGCGGATAATTTGGCGTTAAGTAATCGCCCAGGCCCGAATTCAATGGGAATATACTTCAGCGATCTTTTACGGCGTCCAACGTGTATTTGAGAAAAAAAAACGTTTATGTCGTGATGTATCTTCCAGCCGCTGAAAGCTTAGCTTTTTTGCGAATGTGTTTAAATAAAAGATCAAAAGGACCAGCATTGCACATGAACTGTCACGGCCTTCTTTGATCGCGTTTACCAAGGGGCGCCAATACTTTTGTCCATGACCGCGCACACACAAATATATGCAATTAATAATTACAATAAAAGATGCAATGTGAAAACGAAGGGAACTGACTTCATGCCAGTGTTCAAAATCACCGAGACCAACGAACTTTTAGAGAAACGCTGTAAGATAAGCTTGAGCATCACTTGAGCAGAGACGCCGCTGTGATATTTTGCCGCTTCACGCGTTTTGGACTCGAGCGTGGAGTATCTGGGACCGGTGAAGATTCAGCGGCGTCTCCTTCATGAACACCAGCGTCAGAGCTCAGCTCCATTCATCAGACGCAGCCTCTTTAAAGCGCGCCGCGGCCAATAAACCCTGCGCTGATGAAAGATTGGAAGAGAGAATCTGAAGAGAGGCTCGGGCGATTCACGAGGCAGATTCATCACTGCTCCACTTTCCCAGCACCGCCACAACAACAACAACCGGTTTATTCAGCTGAGATTATCGGTCTAATCGTGACAGGACGCATTCTGTCTATTAAAACACCACACCAGACGGAGAAGATCCGACGAGTTCACCGCCACGCAACAATAACGACGCTTTAACGCACATCCGACGTTTCTTTTACCATCAATCCTTTTTGAAGCGACAATCCTGCCACTTAGAGTCACCGAGAGAAACTTTATTTATTTTACCATTTCGTTTGATAAAAATATTGTCATATCGGTCTTCATATCAAACCATCAAAATAAAAGCCATTTAACTTCACGACAGAAACAGGCTATATTACTACGGCCCGGAAAAGTACACTTTTCAAAGTAGTAATAGCAGCAATAAAAAATTGCATTTTAACGTAACATTTTCTTCCATACTTTTGACAATACAACAATAAATAAATAAGGCATTATTTTTTTATGAATTATTAGTTTTTGTAAATAAGTAATAATTGAATAAATCAATCAATAAATAATGCATTATTTAAATAATGTGTATTAACTTTCCTTTACCTTTCTTTGAATTTCTGAAGGGAAAAAAAAGGAAAAAATCACAAGATTATTAATGCAAAAAAATTTTTAAATAAGTAATAATAATTTTATAATTTTATTATATTTTATTGATTGTTACTGTTTTTAATTCAAGAAATTATATATATATATATATATATATATATATATATTTTTTTTTTTTTTTTTTTTTTTTGTCACTGCACACACACTGCACTGTTTTAAGATGATTTTGCTTCAGGATTATTCTTTATTTTACTTGATAAATAAATAAATATAAATAAATATAAATAAATAAATATAAATATAAATATAAATAAACAAATTGTATATATATATATATATATATATATATATATATATATATTTATTTATTTATTTGACAAAATAACTCACACTGCACTGTTTCAATGACATTTTTACACAAGGCAGCATTTTTTCCCCAATCAGAACAGACGCGATAGCGCTTTGTCGCTCCAGTAAGTGCAGTCAACAACCAAAGCGCCTCCGTCTCAGCTCTTGAATCACGTTGAAGCGCGCGGATTTCCCCGGTGAGGTTTGCAGGTGTGATCTTAAGGTGCTCAACAGAGACGAAACACGTTTCTTCTCCCGTCTGTCACTCGCGCTAATTTGATTACTGACTGATTAAACCGTCACTAATGCAGTCAGAGCCGCGGCGTGCTAATGTAATAAAATCACTTACGGCTAAAACCGGTTAGCTTAATTGGCAGTAGGAGTGATGCTCAAGATTTGCATTAAATCATTTATTTGCGCCCTCACAACACGCAATTCCATTACTCACATTAGCGATTTGCACAGCTAATTTAAGCACAGAGACTTGTTCAAGGGTACGGCGTGCGAGCGTTAGCGTCCCAACGCACTCCTCGACTTGTTTGCTAGCTCCAAGAGAGTGTTCCTGAGCCCTCGCTCAACTGAGAAGAAGCAGTCGACGCGGTGCTGTCGCTGCTAGCCGTTAACCTCGCGGTCCGGTCGACGGCCTGGGTCGCGTTACGTCGATGTTGATCATTAAAACTAATAGGCAACATCTACCTGTAAACACATCCAGGGCTAATGCCTCACGACATTAACATTAGCCGTCCACTCAAAGTCAAACGAAACCGCTCGGCTCCATTAGTGCTCGCGCCATCCAGATGGTGCCCTAACGTGTTTGTGCAGAGCATGCAGTCGTTCCCACACATGGGACGAGGGCCGCGTGGCCCCTGGAACCCAGCAAGCACAGGCCACCAAAAACACACAACTTCCTCGATGAATCAGACACAGTGCTAATCAGACCCTACCTTCTGACCCTACGACACTTCACAGGGAGAATCTCACGTGTAGTCATATCACAACAACGAAACAAACGCACTCACCGACTGTATACTGAAAATAAAAATTGTTCCGATAACATCCGATAAGGCATTATTCTTTTGTAGCTAGTCATGTTACAGCACTGAGGTCAATCAATTAGTTGCTAGACGTTCCCCCAGCGGAATCTGCGAAACGTCGTTTTTTTTTCAGCCCTTTGTCGCCCCCTGTGTCAGACCCGCGGAAGTGATCAGATATTAAATGATCTCACTAATAAGTGTAAAATTGATCCGTTTAATCATATGTTACGTTCTCCGTGTTCTTTGGTGAATAAAAGATTGGCTCACGTGACTTAAAGGCCTTTAGTTTTCGTTTTATTCAAATTTCAAAACAACGTGCCAACATTTCCAGGATTCCTATATATATATATATGCGCACACACATAAAATGTATAGGCCTGCTGTATATAAGCAAATCAGCCGCTTGGCTGTAAGCACCGGCGTTTCAAAAGACAATCTTTTCCAGCACTCTGTGGTTTCACTGGCTCGCTGCCATTAAAGCTTTTGATTGGATTTTAGCTTAAGAACATTTGCTTAAAGATAAATCAATATTTTCTTTAAGCCGCTCTGTCAGATAAGTGATGTTCGCCATTACTTTATGGATCCGAACATTTGAGACGCCTGCAGCTGCCAGCGGCTTAAACGCTCACATCCACCCGCGTCCAACAATTCGCCCGCCGTTTATTCGGACGCGGCAGCAGGTAAGACGTCTAGCAGAGATTCAGCTCGGCCTCAGGGCCTCACGGACCACCGTATACAGAGATTTCGAGACAAGCGCTTCAGCAGATCTTCCCGTTGCAGACCCTGGGACGCTCAGAACAACAGCGTCGTTCGCATTAAGGGGCTGGCGAGGTAAATGGAGCCGTTTTCAATTAGTTTCCAAAGTGCTTATCCCATTAAAGATAACGACTTATTGATTTAACGACAACGCAGCGTTTGGTGTGAGGCTCACTGCTGTTATGACTCCACTGGTTTTTCTCCTTTCATTGTCTCTTTGTCTCTCTGATCTGACCGAAGAAGAAGGGGTTTTTGTCGTAATTTGGCGCTCGTTTTGTAGAAGTGTCTACTACGGTCAGGCTATTGGGATTGACCTGGGAAAAGTGGACGGGAATGCTAGCTTTCGTTAGATCTGCTTGATCTCCTTGACTTTGAAGAAACCAAGGGACCAGTAAAATGTCTAACTTGGACTGTAATGAGAATATTAACGCTAGTTAGGACGCGTTACGAAAGATTTCACTGCAGTAGGAGATCTTTCAGTTTGAGGCGAAGCTGACTAAAAGTAAGGCCGCATGGGATAATCGCGAGCATCGAGTCAGTAAAGCCAGTTTTTTTGATCATCTCCATCACCTGTTTTCAAATGCAGCCTGACGTCACCGAAGTCCATATGTTTTTGCCGGGCGAGCGTCTCCATCTGAAGAGGGTTCTGTGGGAGACTGCGCAGCCCTGCGGGGCTGATCTTTCAGAAGCACTCGTTTGATGTCAGATCCTGTGCGAGAGTTTCTCCGAGGGTGACGACGCACACTGTACAAGAAAAAACTCGCGCACCTTTGAAAATCTGTTTTTCTGCTTCTGTCGGCGCAGCTTCAAGCAACGCAGCTCGTCTGTTCTCTGTTTTCGTTTTCTGAGACGTCGCGAGCATCTGAGCGCCGGGAATCATTTGGAAATGAGTTGTATAATGGTTTGCACGTCAAAGGCGTAACTTATTCCTTCTACTGTAAGAGACGCACGCAGATTACAACATCCGCACACTTCAGCTTCATTTCGGCGAGTGTTTCCACTAAAGCTGAGGCGCACTAGACGAACTAAGTGGCTAGGAATCGTCTCCGTTTCTCCTTATTGAGGCTGATTATGTCAAAAATCATTACGCAGCAAAAACACTGTTCGCACTGAGCAATTATGTAACGATTGCAATCAAAACACGATTAAAAAAATTGTCCTTCCACTCGTTTGAGGAGCATCACTGCATCTGCAGCATGAATAGTCGTTTTCTTGGATTGTATGAAAAAACAAGTGATCATTTCACTGACTTCAGTAATTAACGAGTTTGAATAAATATCGCAGTGCAGAAAGACAAAGTATACTGATGTTAGTCTCAAATTGAAAATAATACACCGCATCGCAGGCAACATTGCTTCCCATGCATGTTTATTTTGTTTTTAAGAATTTATTAGCAACACAGACGCAAAACAGCTTCGAAAAAAGACTCAACATTTAATTATATTTAATTATTTATTATACTCTGTGCGTGTATGTGAGTTTACATTTATTACATTTATTATTTCATTACATTAAGATTAATATATGCAGCAATAAATGTTTTTTTTTAAAAGCACCACTCAAAAGTTTGGGATCAGTAAGATTTTTATTTTCTTATGCTCATCAAAACACCCAGAAAAAAACGCATGGACCTTCAGAAATTATTCTACCAAAATACACTACTGTTCAAAAGGTCGGTAAATTTATTCTCACTTTTTTATTCTTTCTTTTTCACAAAGGATGTGTTAAATTAATAAAAAGTGAGAGAATGGGTTTAAATTGTTAGAAAGGATTCATGTTTTGAGCAAATGCTATTTAAACTCGTTATTCATCAAAGAATCTTGAAAAAGGTTAAAAAAAAAAAATAATAATAAAAACGCAATTGTTTCCAACATTGATAATTCCAATAATAAACTAGCATATTAGAATGATTTCGACTGGAGTAACATCATAAGAATAACTTATGGCAAAGTATATTAACCCTTTATCGCTCCTCTAAACATGGCGTTTGCTTACTAAAAGAGCTCTCAGTGTGTTTGGTTCTTACGATACATAAATCTTTGATTTTGCACCACAATCTCTTCTGCTCGTCTGACAGCAGCGGATCATTTCATCTGCTGTTTTAGCTCGGTTCTCTCCATCTGTGTGTTTCCGAAGCAGCGGCAGAGTAATGAGCGAAGACGCGTCTCATTTTCTCTCGCCTCTCAAAGGGCCAATAAACTCCCTGCCGTTCCGGAAGGTGTGTGAGTAACGGTAAACACTGTTTACACATTGTAAATGATTATTTCTCATCCTGCCCAGAAATGAATATAAATGCTGACTAACAGCAGAACACACATTCATTCAGCGGAAAGAGTAGCCGAGATATCCAATAATCGGCTCCGTAAACACATCAGTCATAGCTGCGCATGTGTCTGAGTCGCAGCTAGAATCTAAACCACGTGATTATGACATCACAGCAAGGTCATTAGCATATACCCGCCCACATGTGAATAGATTATGATCACTTGATTCGGAATTCAGCAACTTGCAGAACAACATTACAACTTCCGCCATTTGTATCACAACTAAATGCGTATGCATGCTTTTTTGTTTCCTTTGCGCAAAAAAACTAAAGTTGAGCCACTGCTGTCAAATGGACTATTTTATATGGATAAAAAAACTTGAAAAAAAGTCATATTGTCATATCAGTTGTATTGCCGTCTGAGGTCAGATGGCTCTCTAATAAATATCTTAATTTGTGTTTCGAAGAACTAACATTGCACACAGCCCAAAATTTTCCCACACAGAAAAATAAATACGACCTCTGAAACTTTCATTCGGCGTAAAATGTGGATTAGGTTTGACTTCTACATTTTTTACAACCGTTCCAAGCATTTTGAGAGGTGATGGCGGACATAATTACTGATTATAATCGTGTTATAAATATAACACCATGTCTGACTTTGTGATCAGAGACACAACAATCACTACTACACTGATCAAAACTTAAGCAGATTCTATTAATAAAAAAAATGTAACTTACCTAAAGGTTGCGAGTCAGAAGCGCTAGACTGTCCTTGCAGAGTTAGAAGTGCTCCACTTTATAGTCTTTTAGTCTTCATAGGTTTTAGGAATTGAACTGTTCTGGAACAGTGGTGTGAATACAACTTAACCACTAATTTCTAGTTGTGTCTTCTTTTGGAAAGTTTCACTTTCACAAGGAAACACAGCATCTCCAAAATATCACGCAACAGCGAGAATAATAGCACTGCATTCTTTTTTTTTTTTGCATGAACATTTAGGCGCTGTTATGAAAATGAACCAACACTGTGCCGTTTTAGGGGTGTATGGACAAGTAATAACTTTTATAAAGAATATCTCTTTGGTTTGAGAACATGCAATCGCATCGTATGACCCCTTCGCATGCCGACTCAGGGTGCAAGGTTTCTGTCTGTTAAACTATTTGAACATCCAAAGAATGATTCGCTGCATCATCAGTTGTTTTAGTGTATCACGCTGCACTGCCTTATTGTCTTCTACTCAACATACTGACCATCTCATTCCTGTCTAGCACGTAAAACTGTAGTGACTGACTCTGATGAAGCAACAAAAGACGTGTGATGTGTCTGATTATGCAAGTGTCTTCTACACTGTTTGTCCTTCACTCACGATCTTATCAGTGATTGAAAATGCAGTAAGTAGCTGCACAAAGACGATGTGGGGACTCTGACTTTAACCTTCATTATTACTGCTGTGATGTACAGTAAGTGATGAAGAGCTGTCCATCACAGTGATGCTCCACAGAGCACCACAGAAAAGTGCAGACGAAGCACACTGTGAGAAATACTGTATCCCACATTGCAATGTGCTCCATTAAACCTCCATCTCCAGTGTGATGGGCAAACCAGAGTTATATTATCTCCTTTTTGACTTATGTACTATTTTATCAAACAGCCGAGCATTAAGACTTTCTTATCTCAAATAGCAAAGCAGAATAACTGTATTTATTTATACATTTTTATGAAACAGTGTTTGCAACAATACAGCACAATCTAGACCACTAAAGGACACGTAGCAAACTTAGCATAATTATAGAAGCTACATTAGAATGTCAGAAAGCCACAGCAACTACAACAAAGTGCTATGGCAACCACATAAAAACATCAAAAATCCATAAAAACTACAACAGAATGCCATGACATCCTTATATGAACACTAGAAAGCCATAGCAACTACAACCGAACACCATAGCAACAGTGTAAGAACAACAGAAAGCCATAGAAACTACAACAAAGTGCCATGACAGCCACGTAAAAACATCAAAAAGCCATAAAAACTACAACAGAATGCCATGACATCCTTGTATGAACACCAGAAAGCCATAGCAACTACAACATAACACAATGGCAACAGTGTAAGAACAACAGAAACCATAGCAACTGCAACAAAGTGCCATGGCAACCACATAAAAACATCAAAAACCATAAAACTACAACAGAATGTCATGACGTCCTTGTATGAACACCAGAATGCCATAGCAACTACAACAGAACACCATGGCAACAGTGTAAGAACACCAGAAAGCCATAACAACTACAACAGAATAGCATGCCAGCATTACAACAACACAAGAATGCCATTACAACAGTATATGAACATCAAAAAGCCATAACTACAACAGAATGCCATAGCAACAGTCTAAGAACACCAGAAAGCCTAGCCACTACAACAGATTGCCATGGTATCCACATAAAAACCCCAAAAAGCCAAGCAACTACATCAGGACATCAGAAAGGCATGCCGACCACAAATCAATGCCTGGAAACTACCCATTTCACTCATAGCATCATGCTGGTGAGTTTGAAATAACACGTCTGCATGATCTTCAGAGACTGTAAAAATCTTAGTAATATTATTATTCATCATTTTAAATATTTAGTTCTTAACATCATCGTGTCAATAAAAAAAACATGATTATTTAAAGGAATCTTCCCACGTGTCTGGATGATGATGGCATTGACTGACGTCAGCTAATATCTGAAAACTTTGTGCACTTCAAAGGGGCCGATACATCGCCTGAACGCACACACACACACACACACACACACACACACTCTCTCTCACAGAGAGAGAGCAGTATTCCCAGAGCTGTTGACCTGTTTTTTCCTCTGTTGATGTTGGGTTGTGCTTCAGGCTGTATCTAGCCCTCTCTTATCCACATCAAAACAAACCTTCACACTGCGCTCATACATACATGTGTACAAATACACCCAGCTCAATACAACACACACACATAAACGCTGCGGCTATAGAATGCGTCTATGTCTGTCTTTCATCAATAACCACATGTTAATTACAGGCCTGAAGTCAAAACAAGTCTGTTTTAATTTAGTATTCTGCTATTTTTTACACTTACATCACTGTGAAGAGATTACTGGAGATACCATCATTACTGATCCCGAGTGACCGATAGATAGTGACCGAGCAGCTCTTGAGAAACCGTAGAGACACGGATGAGCTGCACTGAGCAGGCCAGGAGACTCGCACGATAGAGAGAGAGAAACTTCTGCAATATTCTATACATGTTGATAAAAAATGACGACTTTTGCGACCTTTCCATTAACCAGTGTTAAGTGACTAAAAGGGCAGCCATGTATAAGGGGTTTCTTGGAGGTTATAATACAATAAAAAATGAGATTTGCACATACACCGGGTGAAACAAAAACATTTCCATTGCAGTTTTGTGATCAACTGACTGAAAAACGAGTGCAAAAACCTTGTGGTATATGGGAATGCGTCGAGATTCTGAGCCTTGCTTTGACAGCAGATGGCGCTCTACTTTAGTTTTTATCCGCACACTCAAATGTTTAAGACTGGTTGTGATATCACCTTAGAATGCTTTTATGACAAAAGATTCATGTAAACATAGCCCACCCTTCTAATTCGATCACGATAAATATAACTATAAAGATAACGACATTAGCGTCCACGTCTGTGAGCGGTATCGTCTGTTTATCCTAACAGGACGGATTCTGATTGGCTGTCAATTTTTGTATCGTTAATCAGCTGCAAAAAGTAGTTCTCAAAATTATTCCAATGGTATCGTTTCTCTGTATCATTACCGTTGCGGCGTGGAGTCTATTCGTTAATATTAAAAACAATTTTTAGAACTATATCTTTATGGTTATCTTTATCGTTATCATCCAGAAGAATCGCGATGCATCGGGAAAATCTCAGAATCGACGCTGAATCGTTTCTCCGTTCGCAACGCGTCGATGCCCTACTATTTTTGTTCTACTTCTGTTAGTAAATGAAATGGCGAAAATAAAAGCAACTACTGTTTTCAAACAGGTTTCCTTTATTTGTCATTGGCTAAACAATTAGTCACGTGCCAAACTCTCTCTGTTGTCTCAATGTTCTGCGGTTATCGACACTCACAAAGCAATAACCATTCTTTCACGTTATTTCATTCATATTTCAGGCTTTGCGTGGTTAAAAGTGATGTTTGTATGATTTTCGTTGTTCGATTAGGTCTTGAGTTATGGTTCAGTCGCTTCAATCCAGGCGTTGACGTGACTTCTGACCAATGAGATGATTTTGGGGGCGGGACTAACAGTTTAAACGACCAGTGGTAGACAAGAAAAATCTGAGCATGGCTTTTATGCATTTATAATTAAATGTCCTTATTTATCCACCGCTGTCTCACTCCTGCTGGTCACTCAGAGGAATTGCAGCCATCTGAACGACGGCTAAAGAGAGACGGGGACGGACAGATGGATGGATGGGTATACCGGAGAAGGTTTAGCAGCGGTAGTGTGTAAATCAGCAGATGCTGACAGTAGCAATCAACAGGGCTGAGAGAGACGCTCAGGTAATGGCCAGAAGAAGAGCTGGGAGATTTACACACACAATCACACACACAGATGGAGATCAGTCTGAAGACGCGGTGTAATTTACCGCCGGTCTTCCCCGAGCGCCGCGGGAACATTTAGCCGCAGAAATGATCCGGCTACATGTGTGCACTTCACAGCGCACGCTAACCATCTTTCATTTTAACTCACACGGCTGACCTTTTACTGCCCGTTATGAATATCAGATCAGTGTGAGTCTGTGAACACACACACACACACACACACACACACACACACACACTGTTTCTAAAGTGAATCTCGTAAAGAATCCTCCAGCTCATAATTCACACAAAACCGAGGGGGAAACATGTTTAATATGTTTTTCACTGGTATTACTTTCTCATTACTATGATACAACTTCAAAACCTTCTGTACAAACGCATTACACTTTGTCCACGTGAATCAAATTCAGTACTACTGCAATCATTCAGGCCTAAAACCTTTTACTTTTTTTTTTTTTTTTTTTGCAAGATTTGTCCAGTTGGCTTGATTGTCTATACTGAGTTTATTTACTTGGGTTAAAAGGCTTAATTGTAATGGAAATAATACCATGATGCTGGTAGTCGAAGTATAATATGTCTTATAGTGTTAAGGCAAAAAAATAATAACCTAACATTAAGATATTTCATGTTATTTGTAACTCTAAGAAGGAATATACATTTTTTTCATGCTATTTGTGAAGTCACTTCTGTCATTTTTGCTGTCACAGGTGTTTTATTTGTCAATTGCTCATATATATATATATATATAGGCATTGTGACATACATCATATACGATGTATAATTAAACTTTAAAATATTATCACTGCCATCTTGGCAAGGTACTGTATGAAGATGATTTACATAAATACCAATTCCTAATCAAGACATAAAGTGTTATAAAAATCTATTTATTTATTATTAAAACTCAAAATAACCATTTTCTATGGGAATATATTGTACAGTGTATTTATTCCTGTGACCAAAGCTATTTTTAGCACCATGACTCCAGTCTTCAGCGTCACATGATCCTTCAGAAATCCTAAAACACCGCTTTAATCGTCAGCAAACATTTCTTTTTTTCTTGTTCGGGGTTCTCGGGTGAATACACGGTTCACAAAAAAAAGCGTTCATTGGAAAGAAAAGTCTTCGGTAACACAATAAATGGCTTCGCCGTCACGTTCAATCAATCGATCTGATACATGCCGGGCTGCTTAAAGTGATTCATTCCTCATAAGATCTGCATATTTTCTCAAGAAAACCGTCTCTCTCCACCATCCCGTGGGCGCGTTCTCGCCTCGTACGTAAAGCCTCTTGCACGAAAAAGCGTCAGGATACAGATCACCCTTCCCAGTTAATGCTAAAACTAACGTCTGGGTTTCGGCGGGGAGGGAAAAAAAAAATAATGTCGAATGGCTCCCATAAAGACAATCACCGTCCTGTCACATTAACCCGTCCGGCAATGCATTATGGGAAATGATGGTTCGGGAGCGACTTCGGCAGATCGTGTTTTTCCAGTAAACATCTCAAGAATGACTGGGCTGTCAATAGCGGGGC
Organism: Puntigrus tetrazona; assembly: GCF_018831695.1. Classification (NCBI taxonomy): domain Eukaryota; kingdom Metazoa; phylum Chordata; class Actinopteri; order Cypriniformes; family Cyprinidae; genus Puntigrus; species Puntigrus tetrazona. The sequence goes on from NC_056701.1 coordinate 2,821,556, forward strand.
ATGGTTTCGGCCGACAGACGGTAAACAATCCATTTCATCATTTAAAGCAGGCGCGTGGCGGCCTGACAGCTCCTCGATGTCTAATCTCTGCTAATAGCCCCGCCGCAAAACATAGATGCATTAAGACGGCGTTTCCTCGTGGCTTTGAAACTCCTCCCGCAGACCGCAGCCGGAGCCCGAGCTGTCGGCCCAAACGCACATGATGAAAAAGTTGAAGCTGACTGATGCCGGAGCAGCGTGCAATTAGACACAGAAATCCTGGGCTTAATCGAATCAGGGTTTGTTCTGGGGGCTCCTCAAACCCAGTTATCCGGCTCCATATAGCGGCCCGCCGGTGCAGGCTTCGCTTTTCTTTCAGAAAAGTGCCGGAACTCCGCTCCCCGCAGACTTGATAGGAATCTAATTAGGAGTAATCGATACCGGTCTAACTCTCCAAAAGAGTTCTGCTCGTCTCGTTCTGCCAGATCCGGTCAGGTTGATCTCCAGAGGCGTGGCCTCAGAGGACCTGAAAGAACACCGCGGGAATATCCAGGGGGAGGAGCGACCGGCCGGAAGGATAACGGCAAAAACATCCTCATTTCAGCGAGCGTTTGGTCTGGGCCGTCGCCAG
>NC_056701.1:2829665-2832165 GCF_018831695.1 Puntigrus tetrazona
GTCTCCAACAACGATGAGATGGCCTACCTTCAGGAGATCAACAACCTGGAGAGATGGTGTCAGGAGAACAATCTGCTCCTGAACGTCAGCAAAACAAAGGAGTTAATAGTGGACTTCAGCACGAAGCAGGTGCGCTCTTACCATCCCATCATGATCGACGGGACCCCAGTGGAGAGAGTGGACAGTTTCCGGTACCTGGGTGTTCACATCACGCAGGACCTGTCTTGGTCCTGTCACATCAACACCCTGGTGAAGAAGGCCCGGCAGCGTCTATACCATCTGAGGCGCTTAAGGGACTTCAGACTCCCATCTCAGGTGCTCAGGAACTTTTACACCTGCACCATCGAGAGTGTCCTGACGGAAACATCACCTCCTGGTTTGGAACAGCACCATGCAGGACAGGCGAGCCCTTCAGAGGGTGGTGCGGTCAGCTGAGCGCACCATCCGCACTGAGCTCCCTGTGCTGCAGCACATCTACAACAAGCGGTGCTGTACCAGGGCCAGGAAGATCGTGGAAGACCTCAGCCATCCCAACAATGGACTCTTTTTCTCTGCTGCGTTCAGGAAAGCGCTTTACCGTTCCCTGAAGGCAAACACAGAGAGAATGAGGAGGAGCTTCCTCCACCAGGCCATTCGGAGTCTGAACCAGAGAACACCCAGCACCTAATCACCGGGATTCCCATGTTCACCCCTCTTTCCCAGATACTCGCCACTTACTTTGGACATTCGCACAGAACACTTTTACATTTTACACTTTATATTTTATATTCTACACTTATTTACACTTTATTTTTAAACTTTGCACAATTTTTTATACATATTTTTATACATATTTTTTTATATATATAAAAATATATTTTATATTATATATATTTAAATTCTGTTTTCTGTTTTCTATTTTGATGCTGGACGGTTTGTAAAAAACATTTCACTGCATGTCGTATTACCATGTATGTATGTGTATGTGACAAATAAAATTTGAATTTGATATACACACACATTATTTATTTATTTATTTATATATATATATATATATATATATATATATATATATATATATATATATATATATATATATATATATATATATATATACACAACAAAAAAAAAATTATTTGTAAATTATATATATATTATATATATATTATTAAATATATATTTATTTTTTGCCTTAATAGTTTTAGTTTTGGTTAATAATAAACCATTTTATTCATTTTATAATAAGCCAGTTTAAGTTTAAATACATTTTCAAAGTTTTAGACTTTAGTTCATTTTATTATTTATTGTAGTACTTCCGCTTAAATTGTAGAACATTTGAAACGTCTAAAGATCAATTAAAAATAAACAAACAAAATTCATTTCAATTCAATACAACTCATTTCAATAAAATGAAATTCATTTAATTGAACTTTTAATTAAATTCAATAAAAGAAATTTAATTTCAACTTCCTTTCAGCTTACTTTAATAAAACGCATTAAAATGATATTAAACTGAATTTGATTTAAATGCAAATTCAAATTCATTGCGATCAATTCAATTCAGTAAATAAAATGCATTTCAATTTATTTCAATTCAATAAACGACATTCAATAAAACTAATTTAATGTAACATTTTTATTCAAATAAAACAAGTTAAATCAAATTAATTTAATTTGGCAGTATATTAAAATGCCTCAAATAGTAGGTTTTTCCTCAGATCTGCTGACGCGGGCGTCGTGATGATCATAAACTCTTCACACATTCACAGAAAAGCCCTCGCCGCCGCGCTCATTGCCTCGAAGGGATCTGAAACAACCGGCAAACTCCCTCAGTAGACGCTTTTTTTTCATGCATCTCTCTGTAGTCAGCCGATAGTGAGATCTTCACAGCCCGAACAATCAAACAACAGCTGCTCGATGCTGCTTTACATACATTAACACGCCATTAAACAGCGCTGAAGGGATTGTCCTCGCTCCGCTTTGAAATCAGCCGCGTTTGATGCGACGCAACCGTAAATATTAACTCAAGAGATCTCAGGTTCAGCCGCAGCTCCTCGGTGTCACGCGACCACAACACACACCATCTACACACGAGCAAGGGCTGTCGAATTATTAGGAAAATGAACTCATTTCTTCTGCATTTCGTCCATCACCGTTCATTTCAAAGCGTGATTTGAGATCTAATGCGGGAGACTCGTTGACAAGAAATAACGAGACAATCAGATTCAAGCGGTCAAGGCTTTTAGGGAACAGAAACACAAAGGTATCAAAGGTTCAGTGGCATATACAGGTCTTAAAGACACTACGTGAGTACGGTCTGCTTCATATCTTTCTTTCGACGGGTCCACAGCATACAGACTATATTTCAACTTGTTCTACTAACCTGAACCTGCCCTAACCGTCTAGACTGAGAATCAGCAGACATGTAGTGGACATAGCTGCACAGGTACTGTAGGATGTCCATCCAGATAGAGAAATAACCCAACTGAGGATCAGCTGAGGTCATCTGTATATAAAAGGT
>NC_056701.1:2834665-2842165 GCF_018831695.1 Puntigrus tetrazona
CCGATTTCAGATCAAAGCAGCAGATTTCGAGGATGCCGGGCAGCCCATACTCTTACTCGTACTTTATGCGGCACGGATGTCTGAAAGTGGTCAAAAGTGAAAGACGAGTCTCATAATGCTTATTATTTATTGTTTGAATCTAATGATGAAGATTTTGATAATAACAAAATCAATGAAAGATTTCAAATGAAATGAATGCTGCTCTTCTGATTTTTCATTAAAGAATCGTGAAAAATATAATGGATCTCATCTTCCATAGCACGACTTTTCAACATTGATAACAATCAGAAATATTCAGTATATTATGATTTGTAAAGGATCACGTGACGCTGAAAAGCCAGCTTTGATCTCAGGAGTCGATTACATTTTACAATATATTCAAATAAAAGTATTTTTATATAATTGTAAAAATTTAATTTATTTACTTTTTTTTTTTTTAAAGCTTTGGTGAGCAAGTCTCTTTTGAAGAGTGATGCTTAAAAATTAAATTAAAAATAACATTGCAACAAATTTCTCAGTAGTAGAGATATGTTAAGATCATTGTGTTTCACATGAACAAAAAATGTCGCTAAATGTTCTCTGCTTTCTACATTTCAGTGAATGGGTGCCGTCAGAATGAGAGCAACCAGCTGATAAAAACCCACCATTCCAGTCCAGCAATTAACCTCTGGCTAAAACACGAGTCCTCTATCGATAACATTGCTTTCTACAGTGAGACCGATCTGCTCTGAATCGGGAGAGAAACATGCACAAAGCGACGTTTTTCAGAAGGATGGACTTCTCCACTGCTGGAAATGCTGTTATGGACCTGTATTCTTCGCTAGAATTGATAAAGCAAATAAAATAATAATAGTCATAAAACAAACGGACTGAAGTGGCGTGGATTGATTGTTTTTATCAGCTGTTTTGGACTCTCTTTCTGGCGGCACCCATTAGCTGCAGAGCACCTACTGATAAGCCAGCGACGTAATGCTTCTTTCCTCCGAATCCGATTGAAAAAAACATCTCGGATAGCCTGACAGTGAGTTAATTTTCAGCTAACTGAATTCTCCGGGCGAACCGCTCCTTGAATGCAAATAATTGTTTTTCGTTCACAAGCGTTCGTAGCCGCAGTTCAATTACTAGTAGCTTTGATCTTCACCAAAAGGCCGACATGCTCTCGAAAACACTCGAAATTTCCGTCAGAACAAGAGCAAGTCGAGCTTTGACCTCAGCGCCCTCAAAGCGACCGTCCGGGTCTCGGAGATCTTCTGCCTCCGCTGGAGAAACTTTCTGTAATGAGATGGGAACAATCTGTCGGCGCTCCGGCTGCCGTCTTGCGTTTAATGGTATCGCAGATTGTGCAAGCCAAGCGTTACTCTTCAACAATGATGCTGGCGCAGAGCGGACAGATGCCAAGCGCTGATGCTCTCGCTGAACACGTGCAGATAAAACACTCCCACGAGGCCCGTGACAGCGGGCGCGCGTTATCTGATCCACCGACCACCTTTGATGAATAATCTGAGCACGCTGCAGCTGATGAATGACTGGGAACAAGAGAGATGGAGATAAAGAAGCGGCGATGGCAGGCGGATCACCGATCAGACACAGATATCATGCTAGCATAAGTCTGGCTCGCGTTACGCATTAATCTGGCAAAGGGCGCCCATTTCCATTAGAGCGGATGCGTCTGAAATCGCCAGCTTCACTTTATCCATCTAATACAGAAGCGAGTGAACCTGCAGTCAAATTAAATCCATCGATCGAGATCATCAATTAGAAACCTGCTAATTATATTTAGCTACCGATACCGATAGTTTGCGTGTCTGGGCGCTCGGCAGCTGAAATACTGTGCATGACATATGCATTTATTGCTTTATGTTTGTTTCTGATGACACTTGTTAGCTTGTTTTATTTCGACAACACGCACTCATCCGAGGCTTGCTTTCATTTCGATGTAATGCGGTTTATTTACCGTTTTTCGTAGCACATCGTTACCTCGTTTTTGCGTGAATGGCGTTGCGGTGAATAAAGTTATCGCGGTCTTGCGCGCCAGTTCTAAAAATGGCCAAAAGATGGTGCGGGATCAGATCAAAATAATCGATATCGGTATCGTAAAAGCGATTATCGGTCGACCTCCATCAAAAACCAAGCGGTGATTTTCCGTAGCGTTTTAAACAAGGCTTTGTACAGTTAACATAAAAAAATGCGCCTGGCGGATCGCTGAGCGACAACGATTATCGGTCGATGATCTCACCGACCGTGATGCTCCGGCGGCTCACATAAAAAGTAATGCACGAGCGAAAGATTTATGAACACTGCGGATACAAGAGCACCTATTTAGTTAATACTTCTTGAACTACTAAAAAAATACAGCTTAAATATTAATAAACAGGCATTGTTTCCCAGCTGGCGGTGAGGCTGCTATGCGAGTTTGTTAAGTAAAAAACCTGAAAAGCTTATGCTATATTCCTTCTCATAAAAGCTGAAACTTGAACATTTTAGGCGAAATCTTGAACAAATGAAACGTTTTACTACGAAAAAACAAGCTTGACAGAGAATATGATAAGTTTTTAAATAATATATCTTGCATTATTTAAATGTATTATAGGTTTGTACTTACTTGGAAACTCAAGGCTTTGCATTGAATGTTTGTTTTGAAAGCAGCATATAATCTGTGCGGTTTAATACCAAGCCACTGCTGACATAACCTCCCAAACCCTATTGCTTCAAAATACCGGCGAGGCCGAGGAAAAACCCTTCGTCCCGTCTGAAGCGATGGAGCTCGAGAGAGAGAGAGAACGGAGAACGATGTAGCGGCGAATCCATTACGGCCATTCAAAATGCAAAAGCAGCACATATTAAAGCGGCTCGGAGCTTATTACATGTTCAGTTTCACACAGAACCAATTTACTTTCCATTGATCGCTTTTCCAGGCAATTAGATTTCCATCGACACCAGAGTGAGAGGAGCTTGGGTCAGCGGCGCTGTCGGCGCTTCAGACGTGCGGCGTTTAGCCGCTCCTTCCGGAGAACAAATAACTCTCCGCCCGCGCATGAAAAACTCCCCCAGCCTCAGATTATGTATCCGTCTTTATTTCCGATATTAGCTCTTTCTTTCTGCAAACTTGGCTGATTTTCTAAATTGCGTGTTATCGACTGATCCAGGCAGGGCCTGCGGGGCGGCGCGTGGGCGAGCCAGCGCTTGTAACCATTAGTCTGCTCGAAAGGCCGGGCGCGGATCCACGCGGCCCTTACGCTGCTGCGAAGCGAACCGACCCCACAGCCACACGGCTCGGAGATCTGACCAGCGGCGGCGCTCAAGGTCAGGCGGGGTTTGAACAGGGCCAGCGACCGCAGCCCCAACTACCGAGCGCTCCTGAGGATTGGCGCGGCGGTGATGCGGGGTATCCGTTTCCCGCGGGTCCCTGGAAAAAGCCGATCCCAGAAACTCCACGTTTCACATTCGGGCGCCAGAGCCAATCCAGGAAAAGTTACCGGAGGAGGGTTTTCTCGCTCTTCCAGGCCTCACGGGACTCGAAGCGGGACTTCGTTTACGCATCAGCTCATCTCAGATGTTTCTTCTGGAACCACGGGCCTAAAGTGAGCAGGTGTCGTACAATAAAGCAGCGAATGGCAGCACGGATCATTTGATCTCGGGAGATTTTGAGCTCTTATTAGATTCTGAAAGCTCATTCGTTTCTGTACATATTATGTATATCTGACTTCTCGTGCCAAACTGCATGACATAACAAAACACAAACAAAAATATATAGGAATGTATTAACAGTTATACAATTTTATTAGCTCTATAATATATAAAATGGTAAAAGTAAATTAATGTACCGTTACAATAACTTGGCCTACAGTACTTCTATTAAATTTGCATTTTACAAAAAATGCAATAAAAAAAAAATAATAATAATTTTTATAGAAATAAAAACCTGAAAATCTAAAATCTAAAATCACAAAACCAAATTATGTTGCATTAATTGCACTTAGAATACACTACATGTTTAGATTCTGACTACAATATACTTATTGACTTATAATACATCACTTATAATATATTTAAATATTTAAATATTACATTTTGAAATATCAACATATTTAATAAATAGAAAAAAAGTTTATCATACTTTATAAATCACATAAAAGAATTAAAACTAGGGCTGGGCGATATATATCGATCAATATATATATCAATATTATATATATATCTATTATTACAGTAACTAGTGCTCCATTTGAAAATGAAGATTTACAGCTTTGCTGGCGAGATGCCAGTAATATATTGATCTATATGTATCGCCCAGCCCTAATTAAAACTAGAATAAATTTAGTATATCAAATTAGGCTAATTTGCGTAAAATACTAAACTCTGAAACACGGGAGACTTAGTGAAACTAAGTGTCGTCTCTCGTGAAGATTTGGCGCCATCTCTTCTTTGCTACTGAGTGAAAACCCACCACGGGCGCTCACAGGTGCAGGACTTTCGACTTTTAACGCGGCAGTTTTGACAAATGCCTCCCGACCCCTCGTGCTCTTCAGACAAATGTAACGGTTAAACTCAAACGCTTAATTTCCGCCTCTGTTGACTGCGAGCGGCGGCCATTAATCAGCGCGGCGTTCGGGGGCGCGGAGCTCGAGCGTGTGCTAACAGCCAGATGCTGGCGGCTGTCGGCTCAATCCATCAGCTGTGATTGGAGAGCGAAAAGGTTCAGGAGTTTGAGTCGCGCCCTTGTCGAGAAGGTAATTGCCGCGCCCGCGGTGTGCGTCGCGTTTTGACCCGAGACGAGTGGTTCTACTTTGCATTGGGTATTATTCAAAAGCGCCTTGCCTTGGGTGACACATAACGGAGGCCAAGCTCCGCCCACTCTTCTACAGAGGTGGGGTTTAGAAGCGAGTAATGCATTCAACAAAGCGAATTCAGGAAGCACCCATTGGCGCGGGCCGAAGTGGCTTTGTGACACCATCTGAAGAGGAGCGGCGTTTGAGTCATACACAGCTTTTCCCTGTTCGTCCGGTTCGAGGCGCGAAAATGAATCCTGGCGTTGAAGGCGCACAGTGCAGAAGTTGAACAGGTTGCAAGCGGCGTTCTCGTTGATTCAAGCCCATGTTTTTCAGAAATGGTCGATTAATTCATTAAAATCGGTCAATTAGGATAACAGCATCTGTTAAATGATTGCTCGCTTCTTTAAAAGAGCTGCGTTAGCATTGGGGAAAGCTCAGTTTTCTGGCCCTGTAACCGTCAATCACGCTGCGGCCTCTACTCAGAGGTTTCCGATCAGCTCAGCGGTCTTGCCTTCATTGGCACCAGCAATGAAAAAGTCAAAGCTGCGCTTGCTTGGAGATGAGTTAAAAATGCGAACTTTAAAAGCGAGCGTGAAAAAAAAAAGCAGAAAACAAGTCGATGGCGGACGATATGCACGAAATGAATGCGAAAATAATGATTGCGTGAGTTCTGGAAAGCGTTAATCAACTGGTTCAGATTACGTTTTCCAAACCCCGCCAGGGGATTGGTCGATTTCATTTAAAGCAGTGGTGGCGAAACTCTCGAGCAGCCCCTAGTGGCCAAGAATGAATTCGCATTTTCATTCAGACCAGCGTGGTGCGTTTACCCGTTTTCTTTTCACGTCAACATTGGGATTCGTTTCAAAAAGCGACTCGCTTCAATGATTCAAAGTCCACTTCAGAACTTTATACAGACTTTCTTTCAAGCAGAGCCGGTGGCGCAATGCATCAAAAATCATTTAAAAGCTTTTAATCCCTCTATCCAGGAAGGATTTCTCAAAGCGGCAGTCAAAGACATTTATATTTCAAATCGTATTCAAATGGAGAAATAGTTCCCACGATATCACTGTATTTAACTGCATTTTCCGTCTAATAAATGCAAGCTGAGCAGAAGTGACCGGTCATCTTTCTTCAAGAGCTGAGCAGCGTGTGGATGTGTGCAGCGCGCCGGCTCCTTGTTACCAGTCACCTCCGTCTGTGGCGGAGTCACGGGGTCAGCGTGAACCGCGATCAGGCGCACTAGCGTGACAAGAAACACTGATGAGTCCTGCCCGCTGCTCAGTGTTTACCAGACTCAACTCTGGCCGTGGGCCGTGCCAGGTATCTAAACACCGGAGACACGCAGGCGGCTTCACACACACACACACACACACACACACACACACAGGACACAGGCAGCCGGCACCGCTGTGATTCATCTTCATACACTACTGTAGAAGTTTACATTCTACTGAGAAGTACGAGCAAGAGCAGACAGCTGTCATACAATAACACACAGAAACACATGCATATGCATCCCAGACTTACAAATTACATAGTAAAATGGCGCCAGCCATTGAAAAACTAGGGGTTGTAGGTAATATTAGCCAAAATGAACACAGCGCATACTACAAAATCCAGCAGGACTAGTATACCCAGACAGCAGGCGCTGGGGGCGTGACTTTCCCTCTTTAACTTGCTTTCTCCGCTACTAAATAGCTTGGGAAATGCATAATGCGTTAGTGGCAATCCAGCGCCTATTAGTTCAATGGAAAAAGAATGATTATTTATTATTTTAAAAAAATGTATTTCCAGCTACAGATTTTCATTTTGACATGTTTCTGTGAGAACTTTGAAACACTAAAATAATTGCAACTAAACAAAATTAAAATAAAAAAATAAAAATAATTATATATATATATATATATGTATAAAAATATATATATATAATATATATATATGAAATAAAAAACTACATTTAAAACAACAGAATAGCAATAAATACTACATTTTATATATATAAAAACAATGAGTCCACAAATATATATACATATATATTTATATGTGTGTGTGTGTGTGTTATTGTGTGTGTAGTAATGTAAAAATATATATATAAAATATACAACTAACAAGATTAGAAATTTATTTTTATAATTTTTTAATTAGAATTTTTTTAGTTAAAATTAAGAAAAACAACCTCAAAAGAGTTTCATAATTGCATTTTCTATACATTCTACTATCATTTTAGATTCATTTTCCCGGAGATTTTTTACAACAGCTTTGCCATTTACATTTTTGCAATGTTTATTTGATTATTTATTATTTGATTGATTATGAGTATTTTATTTATTACTTCATTTGCGTTTCTTCCCACCTAAACTAGAAAAGAAGTTCCGTTACATTTCTAATTTCACTTTACATCATTTACTTAGACATCAAGGCCAGACAAGCGAATTAATAGGAAATGCTCCGATCGACTAAAATACTAAAATATTTTTAAAAACAATGGTATATCGTAGAATAACACACATCCAGACTGCTTCAACTATAGCATATTCCGCGCCTAATACAAGCTGATGAATAATGTGCAATTGGGATACAAATCACTAAACCAAAGCCAAAACCAGTTCGGCTGGATTGCAGGAGCCCTTCGTGATCTGCTGTACCTTTTCAGGCATTTACAGAGAAAAAGCAGGCGCGAAGATAGCGAGTTAGGTGAGTAAGTCAAGGTAGAAATCTCGCAACTAGG
>NC_056701.1:2843339-2848339 GCF_018831695.1 Puntigrus tetrazona
AGAAAAGATTCATTGGATCAAAAGGCACCATTTGAATATTTGTGTGGTTTGTGTTTTCATCTCCACTAATGCAATTGAAATCAATAAAACTTAATCAATAAAGCTTTATGAAAGTCAAATGTTTTCTTTAAATAATGATCAATCCATTATTTGGTAGTCTAAATGTGAAATGTTTTCGATCATGCAGGTGCGCACGCTACAGAGTGAGCTGTGTTTTGAGACGACAGTGCGCTTTCCTGAAACAGCGCTGGAAAAGTGTCAAAAAAGGTGCATCCGATCACTTCATAAACGTCAACTAAACACGATATGAGGAACCGAATATTGCAGGACACACGAACGCACTTTAAGACTTCATCGCATCACAAACAAACGGTGAGAAATGCTGGAGAGACTTGACTTAAACGCCACTACATAAAGTTGCGTAGTGTATAAAATGCTGAATGCATAATTCCTTCACACACACACACACACACACACACACACAAGCTCCTCATTCTGAGTCCGAACTGCAGCGAAGAGTGTGGAGGGACTCGCTGGAGTCAGATCTGTGCGCGGGATTTACAGAAAAACCCTGTTAAACACACAGACCATAAAATCCCTGCACAGAGCCTGAACGCCACACACACTATATAAACACACAGCGGAGAAGGTTTACATGGACAATTCTGCTGATTCTCCAAACACACACACACACACACACACACACACACACAATCTCCAAGAGTCCAGAGATCTCGTGAGCAGAATCCTCTGGACAAAAACTACAGCAAAACTACCAGAAGTCAACTAAAGACTAAAACACATCTAAAGAGATGAAACACACTCTTGGATGAATGAGAAATCAAACCGGATCTCTTCATCGGTTTCTCCTGAGCAGCAACGAGAACGAAAAGGAGAACGTACACTTAAACACAGAGGTGCTTCACGACGCCACATGAGGAAAAATGGTTCTTTAAAGAGCTTTTAACTTCTGCAGAACCCTTTTTGTTCCACGAAAGGCTCTTTGTGGCAAAAGAAAGTTCTTCGGATCATTAAAAGTTAAGGTAGAGATGAGGTTTTGGTTCTGTGTGGAACCATCTTCTATGGCATCGCTACTGAAGAACCTTTCAAAACACATTTATCAATTTCTCTACTGAAAGAAAGAGTCATATTCTCACATACGTCTACCCTAGAGTTTCAGAAGAAATTAATATTTCCTAAATCATCTATGGCACAAAAAAACTGCTGCTCTAATGAGGTCTCAGAAAGCGAATGGATCCACTGCTTCACGGATCTCACCTGTCTCCTCCAGAGCTTCACACCAGACCTTAAAGTGTTTTCCTTTGATTTTTAGCAGAAACATCTGAGATAAAGCCGAGACAACGAGACATACCCAATTCCTGAGAACAGAACAGGAACAGAAGCTGAAAAAATCACATACGAGATCTTCCTGTCACTCAAATGCTTCTCCAAGACATCATGGGACTGAGCCTAGAAGAAATCTTAATTTCCATTTCTTTGGATTGTAGGAGAAACATTTAAGGTAATCGCAGAAGCTGGGAACACGTGAAGCCTCAGCCACGTAAAGAGCACCTATCACAGAGGAGAGCCTAGATGTTTCTCCAAGACATCAATGAGCTGGAGATCAAGCTGGAGACTATGCTGATGCCAAGAGAAACATTAAGCAACGGATTTGCGCAAATACAACGCCAGAATCACCTTCAAAAGAGAGAAAAATCGTGACCGATGTTTCTCCAAATCAGATTTAATGCGGAGCAAACGGAGCTGGTTTCCATCAATGCGCATTTCACGCCTGTTTTCCAAAGAAATCTCAACAAAGCTCAAACTTCTGCTCCTCGATCCTAAATTCGGTAGACCGAGACTCTACGTGAACTGATTTGGCGCACTGGACGCACTGGTTTACGCTCATTTCTAGGCGTAAAAGTTGAACGCCGCAAAGCCTCCCCGGAGTTCTGTGACATTAGTTGCTCATCACGAATCCCTGTCCGGAGCAGCGAAAGAAGTTCATAGTCGCATCAAACACGAGCGCACGGGCAACATTTCCCTGCTCGGGTCCGTATTTCTCGCGCAGCACGCACTACGCTTCTCTTCATACTCATACACCTAAAAAGTACATCATCGCTTTCAGCCCTCAAAAACCCTCTCTCTCTCTTGGAGTGCTCCAGGGACAGCTGGGTTCTCCTCCCCACTTCTCCACACTTGTCTCCTCGCGCCTCCTCCTCCCCTCCAAAACGCCGCTCCGGACTTTTTCTGATCGCTCGGAGGTTTCTTCTCGGGAATCACCTGGAGAAGGAAGGCCGGGCGCTTATCTTCTTTCTTCTTTCAGCTCTCGACTCACAGCAGCTTTGTATCTTCTAAGACTGAGTCTGAACCAGGATAACAGTTGCGCCCTGGTTGGTGAGAGAGAGAGCGAGAGTTTGAGCGAGGGGTTTTCTGATGACAGTATTGATGCATGGATGCGAGCGCATCGGCTCTCTACCTAATAACTCTCCCCAAGATGCGCCTATTACGAACCCAACAAGCGCTACAAACAAACTGCATGAAACGCTGAGAATCGTAGAAAGACCGTGTTTCTTTCTCTCGTCATATGGCATTAAATCGGGCGCCTGTTACATGTGCTGGGAAGCATCATATTTCACCAGAAAAATATATAATAATAATATTTTGTAAGGCAACATTTTTGCCGATTAAAGGCTATCATGATTTATTACATTTAATTAATAAAAATATTTAATGCACCAAAAAGCTTAAAATAAACTTTTTTATGTATAAACGTTATCGCTTATTTATGATTTAAAGCTAAGTCAGCAATAATGGCTATTCATGGCAAGATAAAAACATTTCAAAAGAACTCACACAACTTATTCTTTTCCAAATGATAAATAAATACAAATATACCAAAAATGAAATAAACAAAAAAACATACACGTAATGAAATATTTTAAAAACAGAAGTTATTAGAACAGTTATAGTTTTAATTTATTATTTTATTTGTTATTTATAATTATAGTTTTTCATCTTAATGCATGATTAAATGTTTAAAACCATCCTTAGGGGAATTATTTTTTTGAAAATATGCTTAATATAAACTCGCTTTACTGGGGTGTGAATAAAAAAATATAAAATAATTTAGGACTTTTATTGCATCATGACATTAATCAGACCAATTAAAATATAATTACCATTTTTTGTATTATAAATAAACAAATAAATAAATATTTTCCTAATACTATAATGTGAAAGAAAAAAAAAAATAAATAAAATTTAAGACCAATTCTATTTTTTTTTTTTTTTTTTTTTTTTTTTAACATGAGCTTTTCAAGACAACATTTACTGCTAATTTTTATTAATAGAATGAAAAAAAAAAGTAATATTTTTGCATTAATTTAGCAAGAAAACTAACTTAAGTTTCAAAACAAAAGAGCAGTGAAGCTACATTTACCGTAATTTTTTCATTGATTGTCGCTTTAGAAATATGTACATGTATTATAAACAATACGTGAAAACAAAATATTTAAATTATAATTATAAGTATTTATGCTTAATGACTTTGTTTTTTGTTAAGCATAAAAACGCCACAAGTGATGCAGACTTTAAAAAGATAACAATAAAAGCAGGAAAAAATAAATATTACAATAAAGAGAATCTTCAAGAATCGCTTTTAGAATAACCATAAAAGTAATGAAAATGTGTAGAAAGCAAAGAAGGAAAAAAAATCCTAATGGTCCAAAAAGAGGCTGTGCTTTATTAATAATGTTGTTTTTTTTTTTCTTTGAGATTGTTGGGATGAAATGTGACCCAGATGTGTTATCACACAGATCGGCCCTGAAGTCAGTTCAGTCCCCTTCTATAAAGAGAAACGGAGAGCGAGTGAGTGAGGAGCACATGAGCAGACGCTGTAGTATCACTGCTGCGCCAGCACATCTTAAAAACAGGTCATCAATATCTGCCTGCAGGACACACTTTCAAAATGAACCCGACAAACCACAGAGAAAGAGAGAGAGAGAGAGAGAGAAACGCCGGCCGTCTAAGTACACACACACACACACACACACACACACGCACGCTGTAATATCATCTGACTTCACTGCCGCCTCGCCTTCTCCGAGCCATTCGCTCATTTAATTGGATTTTTATCTGTGGTCATTTTTTTTCTCTCTAGTATCTCTCTAGACCTCAGAGGAATATTATTAGAAATGATAATTAGACTACGAGAGTAAAAACACACATGTAACAGGATGCATTCGGTCCAGATCTGGGTTTATCTCTCTCTCATGAGCTGTTGCTGTGAATAATAGGAGCTTATAAACGAACGTGTTGTTTCCTGTGTTCTGTTATTCGACTCCAAGACTTGTCTGATAATAACCCTGGACTCCAGCTCGAATCTTCAGAATTAGTCTTCCCGATCTGGATCGATTCTTTGATTCTAGATGCCGGTTTTACTCACTGGATAGTTCGATTTTAATTCGATTCTCTCTATCCACATTTTCTGAATCTCTCACACTGTCAGTTTCACTCTTAGGATCTTATTGTTCGACCTCTAGTTTGATTGACTGAATCTGATTCCTCTCTGACTATAGTTTGATTCTGTCATTTAATGAACTGATTCTCTAATTTGAATCAGAATCAAGTAATTCTAGCGAGATGCTTTGACTAAATGAGATGTCCTTTGATTAAAAATTAGTATATTTGATTCTTTAACTCCAGTTTGATTCTTATGGCCTGAATCTCCGTCATTAGTGTGATTCTCTGAAACGCAATCAAGATTGAGTCTGAATCTCCGTCTCTAGTTTGATTCAAGTCTAGACTGATTTCTTCAACTTTGAACCTCTGACTCTAGTTTGATTATTCAGTCTAGCCTGATTATTTGACTTTGGAATCTCTGACTCTAATTTGATTCTTCATAATAATTCCGATTTTTCGTCTGCGCATCTCCTAACTGGTTTGTTTCTTCAACTGCAGTTGATTCTTTGGATCCAGTTCTTCTGACTGTGATTCGC
>NC_056701.1:2853339-2865839 GCF_018831695.1 Puntigrus tetrazona
ACTACATGAAACAAAAACAATTGTACTGTAAATAAATTAAAAAGTCATAAAAACACTAGTAAATAAATAAATATTAAAAAGCATGTCATAAAAAAACACTAGTAAATAAATAAATATTTTAAAAACACGTCATAAAAACACTAGTAAATAAATAAATATTAAAAAAGCATGTCATAAAAACACTAGTAAATAAATAAATATGAAATAAACACTAGTAAAAACACTAGTAAATAAATGAATATATAAAAAGCACGTCATAAAACACTAGTAAATAAAATAAATATTAAAAAAACACTAGTAAAAACACTAGTAAATAAATAAATATAAAAAAGCACGTCATAAAAACACTAGTAAATAAATAAATATAAAAAAACACTAGTAAAAACACTAGTAAATAAATAAATATAAAAAAAGCACGTCATAAAAACACTAGTAAATAAATAAATATTAAAAAGCATGTCATAAAACACTAGTAAATAAACAAATATTAAAAAACACGTCATAAAAACACTAGCAAATAAATGAATATATAAAACACGTCATAAAACACTAGTAAATAAATAAATATTAAAAAACACGTCATAAAAACACTAGTAAATAAATAAATATTAAAAACACTAGTAAAAACACTAGTAAATAAATAAATATAAAAAAACACGTCATAAAAACACTAGTAAATAAATAAATATTAAAAAGCATGTCATAAAACACTGAGTAAATAAACAAATATAAAAAACACATCATAAAAACACTAGCAAATAAATGAATATTAAAAAAGCATGTCATAAAAACACTAGTAAATAAACAAATATAAAAAAAACACGTCATAAAAACACTAGCAAATAAATAAATAAAAACTCCCACGTTTAAAAAAAGGCATACATAAATACATGAATAAATAAACACACTGGCTTTTCACTATGCAAATCAATAAAGCACAAATAAATAGAATTATCATAAAACAATTTAATTAAATTCACATGATGGTGCATTTTCTTCCTTTTTTAAATGAATAAACTAAATCTAATCAAACATTCGTCCGTTGCACGGTAAAGACTGGATTCATTTGTGTAAGAGAAGCTTAGGAAGAGCAGAAACACAGCTTCAGCAGACCCAACCAGACATTACACAACGACTCGTGAGTATTTCCAACAAACTAACAGATACGAGCACACAAAGTTATTCTTTAAATGACTGAAGCGTAACTATCTTCTGCTGTGCGTCAGAAATACATTCTTAGTTTTTTTTTATTCTCATTGTGGAGGACGATTAAGGGAATCCTTTAACCGTTTGTGACCTGTGAAACAGGAAGCCATGGCCGGATAATTTGGCGTTCGTAATCGCCCAGGCCCGAATTCAATGGGAATATACTTCAGCGATCTTTTACGGCGTCCAACGTGTATTTGAGAAAAAAAACGTTTATGTCGTGATGTATCTTCCAGCCGCTGAAAGCTTAGCTTTTTTGCGAATGTGTTTAAATAAAAGATCAAAAGGACCAGCATTGCACATGAACTGTCACGGCCTTCTTTGATCGCGTTTACCAAGGGGCGCCAATACTTTTGTCCATGACCGCGCACACACAAATATATGCAATTAATAATTACAATAAAAGATGCAATGTGAAAACGAAGGGAACTGACTTCATGCCAGTGTTCAAAATCACCGAGACCAACGAACTTTTAGAGAAACGCTGTAAGATAAGCTTGAGCATCACTTGAGCAGAGACGCCGCTGTGATATTTTGCCGCTTCACGCGTTTTGGACTCGAGCGTGGAGTATCTGGGACGGTGAAGATTCAGCGGCGTCTCCTTCATGAACACCAGCGTCAGAGCTCAGCTCCATTCATCAGACGCAGCCTCTTTAAAGCGGGCCGCGGCCAATAAACCCTGCGCTGATGAAAGATTGGAAGAGAGAATCTGAAGAGAGGCTCGGGGCGATTCACCGAGGCAGATTCATCACTGCTCCACTTTCCCAGCACCGCCACAACAACAACAACCGGTTTATTCAGCTGAGATTATCGGTCTAATCGTGACAGGACGCATTCTGTCTATTAAAACACCACACCAGACGGAGAAGATCCGACGAGTTCACCGCCACGCAACAATAACGACGCTTTAACGCACATCCGACGTTTCTTTTACCATCAATCCTTTTTGAAGCGACAATCCTGCCACTTAGAGTCACCGAGAGAAACTTTATTTATTTTACCATTTCGTTTGATAAAAATATTGTCATATCGGTCTTCATATCAAACCATCAAAATAAAAGCCATTTAACTTCACGACAGAAACAGGCTATATTACTACGGCCCGGAAAAGTACACTTTTCAAAGTAGTAATAGCAGCAATAAAAAATTGCATTTTAACGTAACATTTTCTTCCATACTTTTGACAATACAACAATAAATAAATAAGGCATTATTTTTTTATGAATTATTAGTTTTTTGTAAATAAGTAATAATTGAATAAATCAATCAATAAATAATGCATTATTTAAATAATGTGTATTAACTTTCCTTTACCTTTCTTTGAATTTCTGAAGGAAAAAAAAGGAAAAAATCACAAGATTATTAATGCAAAAAAATTTTAAATAAGTAATAATAATTTTATAATTTTATTATATTTTATTGATTGTTACTGTTTTTAATTCAAGAAATTATATATATATATATATATATATATATATATTTTTATTTTTTTTTTTTTTTTTTTTTGTCACTGCACACACACTGCACTGTTTTAAGATGATTTTGCTTCAGGATTATTCTTTATTTTACTTGATAAATAAATAAATATAAATAAATATAAATAAATAAATATAAATATAAATATAAATAAACAAATTGTATATATATATATATATATATATATATATATATATATATTTATTTATTTATTTGACAAAATAACTCACACTGCACTGTTTCAATGACATTTTTACACAAGGCAGCATTTTTTTCCCCCAATCAGAACAGACGCGATAGCGCTTTGTCGCTCCAGTAAGTGCAGTCAACAACCAAAGCGCCTCCGTCTCAGCTCTTGAATCACGTTGAAGCGCGCGGATTTCCCCGGTGAGGTTTGCAGGTGTGATCTTAAGGTGCTCAACAGAGACGAAACACGTTTCTTCTCCCGTCTGTCACTCGCGCTAATTTGATTACTGACTGATTAAACCGTCACTAATGCAGTCAGAGCCGCGGCGTGCTAATGTAATAAAATCACTTACGGCTAAAACCGGTTAGCTTAATTGGCAGTAGGAGTGATGCTCAAGATTTGCATTAAATCATTTATTTGCGCCCTCACAACACGCAATTCCATTACTCACATTAGCGATTTGCACAGCTAATTTAAGCACAGAGACTTGTTCAAGGTACGGCGTATGCGGCGTTAGCGTCCCAACGCACTCCTCGACTTGTTTGCTAGCTCCAAGAGAGTGTTCCTGAGCCCTCGCTCAACTGAGAAGAAGCAGTCGACGCGGTGCTGTCGCTGCTAGCCGTTAACCTCGCGGTCCGGTCGACGGCCTGGGTCGCGTTACGTCGATGTTGATCATTAAAACTAATAGGCAACATCTACCTGTAAACACATCCAGGGCTAATGCCTCACGACATTAACATTAGCCGTCCACTCAAAGTCAAACGAAACCGCTCGGCTCCATTAGTGCTCGCGCCATCCAGATGGTGCCCTAACGTGTTTGTGCAGAGCATGCAGTCGCTTCCCACACATGGGACGAGGGCCGCGTGGCCCCTGGAACCCAGCAAGCACAGGCCACCAAAACACACAACTTCCTCGATGAATCAGACACAGTGTTAATCAGACCCTACCTTCTGACCCTACGACACTTCACAGGAGAATCTCACGTGTAGTCATATCACAACAACGAAACAACGCACTCACCGACTGTATACTGAAAATAAAAATTGTTCCGATAACATCCGATAAGGCATTATTCTTTTGTAGCTAGTCATGTTACAGCACTGAGGTCAATCAATTAGTTGCTAGGCGTTCCCCAGCGGAATCTGCGAAAGCGTCGTTTTTTCAGCCCTTTGTCGCCCCTGTGTCAGACCCGCGAAGTGATCAGATATTAAATGATCTCACTAATAAGTGTAAAATTGATCCGTTTAATCATATGTTACGTTCTCCGTGTTCTTTGGTGAATAAAAGATTGGCTCACGTGACTTAAAGGCCTTTAGTTTTCGTTTTATTCAAATTTCAAAACAACGTACCAACATTTCCAGGATTCCTATATATATATATATATGCACACACATAAAATGTATAGGCCTGCTGTATATAAGCAAATCAGCCGCTTGGCTGTAAGCACCGGCGTTTCAAAAGACAATCTTTTCCAGCACTCTGTGGTTTCACTGGCTCGCTGCCATTAAAGCTTTTGATTGATTTTAGCTTAAGAACATTTGCTTAAAGATAAATCAATATTTTCTTTAAGCCGCTCTGTCAGATAAGTGATGTTCGCCATTACTTTATGGATCCGAACATTTGAGACGCCTGCAGCTGCCAGCGGCTTAAACGCTCACATCCACCCACTGCGTCAACAATTCGCCCGCCGTTTATTCGACGCGGCAGCAGGTAAGACGTCTAGCAGAGATTCAGCTCGGCCTCAGGGCCTCACGGACCACCGTATACAGAGATTTCGAGACAAGCGCTTCAGCAGATCTTCCCGTTGCAGACCCTGGGACGCTCAGAACAACAGCGTCGTTCGCATTAAGGGCTGGCGAGGTAAAATGGAGCCGTTTTCAATTAGTTTCCAAAGTGCTTATCCCATTAAAGATAACGACTTATTGATTTAACGACAACGCAGCGTTTGGTGTGAGGCTCACTGCTGTTATGACTCCACTGGTTTTTCTCCTTTCATTGTCTCTTTGTCTCTCTGATCTGACCGAAGAAGAAGGGTTTTTTGTCGTAATTTGGCGCTGCGTTTGTAGAAGTGTCTACTACGGTCAGGCTATTGGGATTGACCTGGGAAAAGTGGACGGGAATGCTAGCTTTCGTTAGATCTGCTTGATCTCCTTGACTTTGAAGAAACCAAGGGACCAGTAAAATGTCTAACTTGGACTGTAATGAGAATATTAACGCTTAGTTAGGGCCGCGTGCTACGAAAGATTTCACTGCAGTAGGAGATCTTTCAGTTTGAGGCGAAGCTGACTAAAAGTAAGGCCGCATGGGATAATCGCGAGCATCGAGTCAGTAAAGCCAGTTTTTTTGATCATCTCCATCACCTGTTTTCAAATGCAGCCTGACGTCACCGAAGTCCATATGTTTTTGCCGGGCGAGCGTCTCCATCTGAAGAGGGTTCTGTGGGAGACTGCGCAGCCCTGCGGGGCTGATCTTTCAGAAGCACTCGTTTGATGTCAGATCCTGTGCGAGAGTTTCTCCGAGGGTGACGACGCACACTGTACAAGAAAAAACTCGCGCACCTTTGAAAATCTGTTTTTCTGCTTCTGTCGGCGCAGCTTCAAGCAACGCAGCTCGTCTGTTCTCTGTTTTCTGAGACGTCGCGGAGCATCTGAGCGCCGGGAATCATTTGGAAATGAGTTGTATAATGGTTTGCACGTCAAAGGCGTAACTTATTCCTTCTACTGTAAGAGACGCACGCAGATTACAACATCCGCACACTTCAGCTTCATTTCGGCGAGTGTTTCCACTAAAGCTGAGGCGCACTAGACGAACTAAGTGGCTAGGAATCGTCTCCGTTTCTCCTTATTGAGGCTGATTATGTCAAAAATCATTACGCAGCAAAAACACTGTTCGCACTGAGCAATTATGTAACGATTGCAATCAAAACACGATTAAAAAAATTGTCCTTCCACTCGTTTGAGGAGCATCACTGCATCTGCAGCATGAATAGTCGTTTTCTTGGATTGTATGAAAAAACAAGTGATCATTTCACTGACTTCAGTAATTAACGAGTTTGAATAAATATCGCAGTGCAGAAAGACAAAGTATACTGATGTTAGTCTCAAATTGAAAACAATACACCGCATCGCATGCAACATTGCTTCCCATGCATGTTTATTTTGTTTTTAAGAATTTATTAGCAACACAGACGCAAAACAGCTTCGAAAAAAGACTCAACATTTAATTATATTTAATTATTTATTATACTCTGTGCGTGTATGTGAGTTTACATTTATTACATTTATTATTTCATTACATTAAGATTAATATATGCAGCAATAAATGTTTTTTTTTTTAAAAGCACCACTCAAAAGTTTGGGATCAGTAAGATTTTTATTTTCTTATGCTCATCAAAACACCCAGAAAAAAACGCATGGACCTTCAGAAATTATTCTACCAAAATACACTACTGTTCAAAAGGTTTGTAAATTTATTCTCACTTTTTATTCTTTCTTTTTCACAAAGGATGTGTTAAATTAATAAAAAGTGAGAGAATGGGTTTAAATTGTTAGAAAGGATTCATGTTTTGAGCAAATGCTATTTAAACTCGTTATTCATCAAAGAATCTTGAAAAAAAGGTTAAAAAAATAAAAAATAATAATAAAAACGCAATTGTTTCCAACATTGATAATTCCAATAATAAACTAGCATATTAGAATGATTTCGACTGGAGTAACATCATAAGAATAACTTATGGCAAAGTATATTAACCCTTTATCGCTCCTCTAAACATGGCGTTTGCTTACTAAAAGAGCTCTCAGTGTGTTTGGTTCTTACGATACATAAATCTTTGATTTTGCACCACAATCTCTTCTGCTCGTCTGACAGCAGCGGATCATTTCATCTGCTGTTTTAGCTCGGTTCTCTCCATCTGTGTGTGTTTCGAAGCAGCGCAGAGTAATGAGCGAAGACGCGCTCTCATTTTCTCTCGCCTCTCAAAGGGCCAATAAACTCCCTGCCGTTCCGGAAGGTGTGTGAGTAACGGTAAACACTGTTTACACATTGTAAATGATTATTTCTCATCCTGCCCAGAAATGAATATAAATGCTGACTAACAG
The DNA here is from genome assembly GCF_018831695.1 of Puntigrus tetrazona. NCBI lineage: Eukaryota > Metazoa > Chordata > Actinopteri > Cypriniformes > Cyprinidae > Puntigrus > Puntigrus tetrazona. The sequence continues at coordinate 2,860,306 of NC_056701.1, forward strand.
CAGAACACACATTCATTCAGCGGAAAGAGTAGCCGAGATATCCAATAATCGGCTCCGTAAACACATCAGTCATAGCTGCGCATGTGTCTGAGTCGCAGCTAGAATCTAAACCACGTGATTATGACATCACAGCAAGGTCATTAGCATATACCCGCCCACATGTGAATAGATTATGATCACTTGATTCGGAATTCAGCAACTTGCAGAACAACATTACAACTTCCGCCATTTGTATCACAACTAAATGCGTATGCATGCTTTTTTGTTTCCTTTGCGCAAAAAAACTAAAGTTGAGCCACTGCTGTCAAATGGACTATTTTATATGGATAAAAAAAATCAAAACTTTGAAAAAAAAGTCATACCTTCAGTTGTATTGCCGTCTGAGGGTCAGATGGCTCTCTAATAAATATCTTAATTTGTGTTTCGAAGAACTAACATTGCACACAGCCCAAAATTTTCCCACACAGAAAAATAAATACGACCTCTGAAACTTTCATTCGGCGTAAAATGTGGATTAGGTTTGACTTCTACATTTTTTACAACCGTTCCAAGCATTTTGAGAGGTGATGGCGGACATAATTACTGATTATAATCGTGTTATAAATATAACACCATGTCTGACTTTGTGATCAGAGACACAACAATCACTACTACACTGATCAAAACTTAAGCAGATTCTATTAATAAAAAAAATGTAACTTACCTAAAGGTTGCGAGTCAGAAGCGCTAGACTGTCCTTGCAGAGTTAGAAGTGCTCCACTTTATAGTCTTTTAGTCTTCATAGGTTTTAGGAATTGAACTGTTCTGGAACAGTGGTGTGAATACAACTTAACCACTAATTTCTAGTTGTGTCTTCTTTTTGAAAGTTTCACTTTCACGACGAAACACAGCATTTCCAAAATATCACGCGACAGCGAGAATAATAGCGCCGCATTCTTTTTTTTTTTGCACGAACATTTAGGCGCTGTTATGAAAATGAACCAACACTGTGCCGTTTTAGGGGTGTATGGACAAGTAATAACTTTTATAAAGAATATCTCTTTGGTTTGAGAACATGCAATCGCATCATATGACCCCTTCGCATGCCGACTCAGGGTGCAAGGTTTCTGTCTGTTAAACTATTTGAACATCCAAAGAATGATTCGCTGCATCATCAGTTGTTTTAGTGTATCACGCTGCACTGCCTTATTGTCTTCTACTCAACATACTGACCATCTCATTCCTGTCTAGCACGTAAAACTGTAGTGACTGACTCTGATGAAGCAACAAAAGACGTGTGATGTGTCTGATTATGCAAGTGTCTTCTACACTGTTTGTCCTTCACTCACGATCTTATCAGTGATTGAAAATGCAGTAAGTAGCTGCACAAAGACGATGTGGGGACTCTGACTTTAACCTTCATTATTACTGCTGTGATGTACAGTAAGTGATGAAGAGCTTGTTCATCACAGTGATGCTCCACAGAGCACCACAGAAAAGTGCAGACGAAGCACACTGTGAGAAATACTGTATCCCACATTGCAATGTGCTCCATTAAACCTCCATCTCAGTGTGATGGGCAAACCAGAGTTATATTATCTCCTTTTTGACTTATGTACTATTTTATCAAACAGCCGAGCATTAAGACTTTCTTATCTCAAATAGCAAAGCAGAATAACTGTATTTATTTATACATTTTTATGAAACAGTGTTTGCAACAATACAGCACAATCTAGACCACTAAAGGACACGTAGCAAACTTAGCATAATTATAGAAGCTACATTAGAATGTCAGAAAGCCACAGCAACTACAACAAAGTGCTATGGCAACCACATAAAAACATCAAAAATCCATAAAAACTACAACAGAATGCCATGACATCCTTATATGAACACTAGAAAGCCATAGCAACTACAACCGAACACCATAGCAACAGTGTAAGAACAACAGAAAGCCATAGAAACTACAACAAAGTGCCATGACAGCCACGTAAAAACATCAAAAAGCCATAAAAACTACAACAGAATGCCATGACATCCTTGTATGAACACCAGAAAGCCATAGCAACTACAACATAACACAATGGCAACAGTGTAAGAACAACAGAAACCCATAGCAACTGCAACAAAGTGCCATGGCAACCACATAAAAACATCAAAAAACCATAAAAACTACAACAGAATGTCATGACGTCCTTGTATGAACACCAGAATGCCATAGCAACTACAACAGAACACCATGGCAACAGTGTAAGAACACCAGAAAGCCATAACAACTACAACAGAATAGCATGCCAGCATTACAACAACACAAGAATGCCATTACAACAGTATATGAACATCAAAAAGCCATAACTACAACAGAATGCCATAGCAACAGTCTAAGAACACCAGAAAGCCCTAGCCACTACAACAGATTGCCATGGTATCCACATAAAAACCCCCAAAAAGCCAAGCAACTACATCAGGACATCAGAAAGGCATGCCGACCACAAATCAATGCCTGGAAACTACCCATTTCACTCATAGCATCATGCTGGTGAGTTTGAAATAACACGTCTGCATGATCTTCAGAGACTGTAAAAATCTTAGTAATATTATTATTCATCATTTTAAATATTTAGTTCTTAACATCATCGTGTCAATAAAAAAAACATGATTATTTAAAGGAATCTTCCCACGTGTCTGGATGATGATGGCATTGACTGACGTCAGCTAATATCTGAAAACTTTGTGCACTTCAAAGGGGCCGATACATCGCCTGAACGCACACACACACACACACACACACACACACTCTCTCTCACAGAGAGAGAGCAGTATTCCCAGAGCTGTTGACCTGTTTTTTCCTCTGTTGATGTTGGGTTGTGCTTCAGGCTGTATCTAGCCCTCTCTTATCCACATCAAAACAAACCTTCACACTGCGCTCATACATACATGTGTACAAATACACCCAGCTCAATACAACACACACACATAAACGCTTATGCTATAGAATGCGTCTATGTCTGTCTTTCATCAATAACCACATGTTAATTACAGGCCTGAAGTCAAAACAAGTCTGTTTTAATTTAGTATTCTGCTATTTTTTACACTCACATCACTGTGAAGAGATTACTATCATTACTGATCCCGAGTGACCGATAGATAGTGACCGAGCAGCTCTTGAGAAACCGTAGAGACACCGATGAGCTGCACTGAGCAGGCCAGGAGACTCGCACTCAGTGAAACACGATAGAGAGAGAGAAACTTCTGCAATATTCTATACATGTTGATAAAAAATGACGACTTTTGCGACCTTTCCATTAACCAGTGTTAAGTGACTAAAAGGGCAGCCATGTATAAGGGGTTTCTTGGAGGTTATAATACAATAAAAAATGAGATTTGCACATACACTGGGTAAAACAAAAACATTTCCATTGCAGTTTTGTGATCAACTGACTGAAAATCGAGTGCAAAAACCTTGTGGTATATGGGAATGCGTCGCGATTCTGAGCCTTGCTTTGACAGCAGATGGCGCTCTACTTTAGTTTTTATCCGCACACTCAAATGTTTAAGACTGGTTGTGATATCACCTTAGAATGCTTTTATGACAAAAGATTCATGTAAACATAGCCCACCCTTCTAATTCGATCACGATAAATATAACTATAAAGATAACGACATTAGCGTCCACGTCTGTGAGCGGTATCGTCTGTTTATCCTAACAGGACGGATTCTGATTGGCTGTCAATTTTTGTATCGTTAATCAGCTGCAAAAAGTAGTTCTCAAAATTATTCCAATGGTATCGTTTCTCTGTATCATTACCGCTATGCGGCGTGAGTCTATTCGTTAATATTAAAAACAATTTTTAGAACTATATCTTTATGGTTATCTTTATCGTTATCATCCAGAAGAATCGCGATGCATCGGAAAATCTCAGAATCGACGCTGAATCGCTTCTCCGTCGCAACGCCGGTCGATGCCCTACTATTTTTGTTCTACTTCTGTTAGTAAATGAAATGGCGAAAATAAAAGCAACTACTGTTTTCAAACAGGTTTCCTTTATTTGTCATTGGCTAAACAATTAGTCACGTACAAACTCTCTCTGTTGTCTCAATGTTCTGCGGTTATCGACACTCACAAAGCAATAACCATTCTTTCACGTTATTTCATTCATATTTCAGGCTTTGCGTGGTTAAAAGTGATGTTTGTATGATTTTCGTTGTTCGATTAGGGTCTTGAGTTATGGTTCAGTCGCCTCAATCCAGGCGTTGACGTGACTTCTGACCAATGAGATGATTTTGGGGCGGGACTAACAGTTTAAACGACCAGTGGTAGACAAGAAAAATCTGAGCATGGCTTTTATGCATTTATAATTAAATGTCCTTATTTATCCACCGCTGTCTCACTCCTGCTGGTCACTCAGAGGAATTGCAGCCATCTGAACGACGGCTAAAGAGAGACGGGGACGGACAGATGGATGGATGGGTATACCGGAGAAGGTTTAGCAGCGGTAGTGTGTAAATCAGCAGATGCTGACAGTAGCAATCAACAGGGCTGAGAGAGACGCTCAGGTAATGGCCAGAAGAAGAGCTGGGAGATTTACACACACAATCACACACACAGATGGAGATCAGTCTGAAGACGCGGTGTAATTTACCGCCGGTCTTCCCGAGCGCCAAGGAACATTTAGCCGCAGAAATGATCCGCTACATGTGTGCACTTCACAGCGCACGCTAACCATCTTTCATTTTAACTCACACGGCTGACCTTTTACTGCCCGTTATGAATATCAGATCAGTAACGAGTCTGTGAACACACACACACACACACACACACACACACACACACATCTGTTTCTAAAGTGAATCTCGTAAAGAATCCTCCAGCTCATAATTCACACAAAACCGAGGGGGAAACATGTTTAATATGTTTTTCACTGGTATTACTTTCATTACTATGATACAACTTCAAAACCTTCTGTACAAACGCATTACACTTTGTCCACGTGAATCAAATTCAGTACTACTGCAATCATTCAGGCCTAAAACCTTTTACTTTTTTTTTTTTTTTTTTTGCAAGATTTGTCCAGTTGGCTTGATTGTCTATACTGAGTTTATTTACTTGGGTTAAAAGGCTTAATTGTAATGGAAATAATACCATGATGCTGGTAGTCGAAGTATAATATGTCTTATAGTGTTAAGGCAAAAAAATAATAACCTAACATTAAGATATTTCATGCTTATTTGTAACTCATGCTAGAAGGAATATACATTTTTTTCATGCTATTTGTTTGAAGTCACTTCTGTATATTTTGCTGTCACAGGTGTTTTATTTGTCAATTGCTCATATATATATATATATATATATAGGCATTGTGACATACATCATATACGATGTGCAATTAAACTTTAAAATATTATCACTGCCATCTTGGCAAGGTACTGTATGAAGATGATTTACATAAATACCAATTCCTAATCAAGACATAAAGTGTTATAAAAATCTATTTATTTATTATTAAAACTCAAAATAACCATTTTCTATGGGAATATATTGTACAGTGTATTTA
>NC_056701.1:2870839-2875839 GCF_018831695.1 Puntigrus tetrazona
ACAACACACACACACACACACACACAAACACACACGCACACACACACACACACACGAACACACACATGTGCTCACTCACACACACCTCACACTCACACACACTCACACACACACACACAAACACACACACACACACACACACACACACACACACACACACACACACACACACACACACACACACACTCACACACACACACACTCACACACACACACTCACACACACTCACACTCACACACACACACTCACACACACACACACACACACACTCACACACTCACACACACTCACACACACACTCACACACACACACTCACACACACACACACCTCACACACACACACACACACACACTCACACTCACACACTCACACACACACACACACACACACACACACACACACACACACACACACACACACACACACACACACACACACACACACACACACACACACACACACACACACACACACACACACACACACACACACACTCACACACACTCACACACACACACTCACACACACACACACTCACACACACACTCACACACCACACACACTCACACACACTCACACACACACACACTCACACTCACACACACACACACACACACACACACTCACACACACACACACACACACACACACACACTCACACACACACACACACACACTCACACTCACACACTCACACACACACACACTCTCACACACACAGACAAACACTCACTCTCTCTCTCTCTCTCTCTCTCTCTGGTGTTTATCATCAGTACACACTCGCATCTGAGCGCCGACCAATCAGGAAGGCAGATACCCAGGCGAGTGAGACAGAGAGACAGACTGTGAAATCCGATCCCTTTACCGCAGCGCCGCGTGCCGCATGCTGACCGGCCGAGGAGGTGTGTGTCCGGGTCACCGCTTTCACACACATCTTTCAGCTTTCTCACGACTACCGGTCTATAAACACACGACCGCTTACATTTACACAAAGACTGATCGATACGTATTAACAGGTTAACAGGTGCATCTCCTTTCACATTCAGGATTGCTGATGAGATGCTCACACAGCCGAAACGGAGCTGATTCATTTACTCATTTCAGTCTTTGACCTTTAACCTCCGCTGTCAGGCTCAAGACCAGCAACCAGTTTCACTGACGGAAAAAACAAACTCGATTTCCATTCATTACAGCAAAGGCCTCATTAAACACTTCCTCTCGTCTCACAGACGGATTAAGTCTGAACATACAGAGCTGGCTTGTGAAGCAAAGTAAAAGTCTCCAATTGAGTGAAATACAAAATAAAAGACCCAAAGAAATACGCAAAAGTCAACAGAAAGCCCATTAAACGCAAGTAAAGTGTCTACTTTTATGGCTTCTTCTGTTTTTGGAGAATAAAATGGTTGAAATTTTGGCTGCATTTTTATAAAAATGCTTATTCCAACGTAGATATTAAAGTATGTAAACAAAATAAGAACGCATATTAAATGTTATTGTGTTAAAAGTAACCCAAAAATGTGTAAATATGCCTAAAAATATTGTTACACTGAATGATATTTAAAAAATATATATATTTATTATTTTTTTAATTATTTAAAATTCATAAAAATAAAAATATAAAAATTAAAAATAATATGTTACATTAAAACCATTCAATTGGTACAATTTAAAATATATTAAACATAATTCAATGCAAACGTTGGTTCATAATTTATTCTTATATTTTATATTCAAGCGTTTCTACACTCATATACAATATTACAAAAAATAAAACAACTAAAACGAAACAAAAACACAACAAAAACATAGACGAATCAAATGCTTAAAAGTACCATGAATAAAATGAAATATTTAATTTAAATAAAAAAATGGGTTTAGATATATATATATTTGAAAACAAAGCATTTCACCCTTTTGCCATCTTTACTGCATTTCGATCTAATAAACACAACAAGAGGCTTCAAAAACCTGACTGTGAACTAACAGACAGACATCTCACAAAACAGAAAAAACAAGTGGCAAGCGCGAAAGTGTCCAGCAGAGCACGAGACCTCCGTCTTTAACCGCGCGCCGCTCCTCCAAGTCATCAAAGCGAAGTCGGCGCTCATTGTTGATCAGAAGCCGATGAGTGATTTCGCGAGCCGTGTTCGCGAGCGCCATGTCGTAAATCACGGCTGATTCGTGCTGGAGGTACGCAGACAGCTCACAGTAAATCAAAAGCCATCTGCCCGCGGGACGGCCATCGCAGCCGCGGCACCCAGCCATCCGTCATGTCGCCGCCGCCGCCCATTTACATTTATTTACATTTAGCGGCCAGCGCCTCATTACGCACAGGAAGTGGAGAGGGAAGCGGCGTGAGCGGAGAACACAAACACCCGTTTACTAACAAACTAACTTTTTGAAGGAGAAATCAGGACGAGAACGTCTGGAGAAGAGAGGCGACGGATACAGCTGAAGGGCCTTCTTTCATGTTGACCGAGAGCTGTTTTTATCTCCGGGTGAATATTGAGCCGTGTTTCATGTCAGCGCTGCATGCTAACGTGATAATGAAGTTAACTCTATCGCACTTCAAGTTGTGCTAATATTTTCAAATACGGTTTAGTCGCGTCGTGTTGTGTTCAAACTTTTATTCGTGTATTTGTATTATGTTTTATTTTTGCCGTTTCTCAGTTATTTAAGTTCTGTAACTTGAAAATGTAAATAATAGCTGAATTGAGTTTTTTTATTATTATTGATATAGTTTGCATTAAGTTTCGGTTTTTTGAGTTTTAGTGAATTCTGTGTTTTTAGTTCTTGAACTTAAAATAAATTATAATTTACATTTTTGTTTTATTTATATATACATATATACACGGACTATAAAACGCCATCCTCCAGAGTGGAGAGCGCGGATGCTTCTCTGGCAGACGAGCTAAACACCTTTATGCTCGCTTCGAGGCTGCAGCTAATCACGCTTCACGCTTACGCCGCTAGCGCATGATGAACAGCACGCACGCCGAGAGCCGGAGAGGAAATCGTGGTTCACCATTTCGAGCACGACGTAAGGAGGGCATTCAGGAGAGTGAACACCAGGAAGGCAGCAGGACCTGACGGCATCACAGGTCTGGTTCTGAGAGCCTGTGCTGACCAGCTAGCACCGGTGTTCACTGAGATATTTAATCTCTCCCTGAAACAGTCTGTAGTCCCCGTGTTTCAAAGAGTCCATCATTGTTCCTGTGCCGAAGAAACCTCAACCATCTTGCCTTAATGATTACCGCCTGTAGCTCTGACGTCTGTAGTGATGAAGTGCTTCGAGAGACTCGTCAGAGACTTCATCACCGCATCACTACCGGACACACTGGACCCACTACAGTTTGCTTACCGCCAGAACCGGTCTACGGAGGATGCCATCACACACCTCCTCCACACAACCACAAGCCACCTGGATTTTAGGAAAGGAACTATGTGAAAATGCTGTTCGTGGACTATAGTTCAGCGCTCAACACCATAGTTCCTCCACGCCACCTCGGTTGGAGGTCCTGGGACTCAGCCCATCCCTGCGCTACTGGATCACCAACTTCCTGACCGACAGACCACAAGCCGCACGGATGGGAAAACACACCTCATCCTCCCTCACTCTCAGCACTGGAGCCCCTCAGGGTTGTGTTCTGAGCCCCTGCTGTACTCGCTGTACACACATGACTGTGTGGCCACTACAAACTCCACCACCATCATTAAATTTGCTGAAGACACTGTCGTGGTGGGCCTGGTCTCCAACAACGATGAGATGGCCTACCTTCAGGAGATCAACAACCTGGAGAGATGGTGTCAGGAGAACAATCTGCTCCTGAACGTCAGCAAAACAAAGGAGTTAATAGTGGACTTCAGCACGGCAGGTGCGCTCTTACCATCCCATCATGATCGACGGACCCCAGTGGAGAGAGTGGACAGTTTCCGTACCTGGGTGTTCACATCACGCAGGACCTGTCTTGGTCCTGTCACATCAACACCCTGGTGAAGAAGGCCCGCAGCGCCTATACCATCTGAGGCGCTAAGGGACTTCAGACTCCCATCTCAGGTGCTCAGGAACTTTTACACCTGCACCATCGAGAGTGTCCTGACGGGAAACATCACCTCCTGGTTCGGAAACAGCACCATGCAGGACAGGCGAGCCCTCTTCAGAGGGTGGTGCGGTCAGCTGAGCGCACCATCCGCACTGAGCTCCCTGTGCTGCAGCACATCTACAACAAGCGGTGCTGTACCAGGGCCAGGAAGATCGTGGAAGACCTCAGCCATCCCAACAATGGACTCTTTTCTCTGCTGCGTTCAGGAAAGCGCTTTCGTTCCCTGAAGGCAAACACAGAGAGAATGAGGAGGAGCTTCCTCCCGCAGGCTATTCGAGTCTGAACCAGAGAACACCCAGCACCTAATCACCGGATTCCCATGTTCACCCCTCTTTCCCAGATACTCGCCACTTACTTTGGACATTCGCACAGACACTTTTACATTTTACACTTTATATTTTATATTCTACACTTATTTACACTTTATTTTTTAAACTTTGCACACTTTTTTATACATATTTTTATACATATTTTTTTTTTATATATATAAAAATATATTTTATATTTATATATATTTAAATTCTGTTTTCTGTTTTCTATTTTGATGCTGGACGGTTGTAAAAAACATTTCACTGCATGTCAGAATTACCATGTATGTATGTGTATGTGACAAATAAAATTTGAATTTGATATATACACACATTATTTATTTATTTATATATATATATATATATATATATATATATATATATATATATATATATATATATATATATATATATATATATATATATACACACACAACAAAAAAATTAATTATTTGTAAATTATATATATATATTATTATATATTATTAAATATATATTTATTTGTTTGCCTTAATAGTTTTAGTTTTGGTTAATAATAAACCATTTTATTCATTTTATAATAAGCCAGTTTAAGTTTAAATACATT
>NC_056701.1:2880839-2885839 GCF_018831695.1 Puntigrus tetrazona
AAACTCAAGAGCAAGCCGAGCTTTGACCTCAGCCGCTTCAAAACGACCCGTCGGGTCTCGGAGATCTTCTGCCTCCCGCTGGAGGAAACTTTCTGTAATGAGATGGGAACAATCTGTCGACGCCCGCCTGCCGCCTCGGCGCTTAATGGTATCGCAGATTGTGCAAGCCGCCATTATTTTTCAACAATGATGCTGACGCAGACGGACAGATGCTAAGCGCTGATGCTCTCGCCAGACACGCAGATAAAACACTCCCACCGAGGTCTCGTGACAGCGGCCGCCGTTAATCTGATCCACCGACCACCTTTGATGAATAATCTGAGCACGCTGCAGCTGATGAATGACTGGGAACAAGAGAGATGGAGATAAAGAAGCGCGATGGCAGACGGATCACCGATCAGACACAGATATCATGCTAGCATAAGTCTAGCTCGCGCATTACATCTGGCAAAGAGACGCCATTTCCATTAGAACGGATCGTCTGAAATCGCCAGCTTCACTTTTTATCCATCTAATACATAAGAGCGCAGTGAACCTGAGTCAAATTAAATCCATCGATCGAGATCATCAATTAGAAACCTGCTAATTATATTTAGCTACCGATACCGATAGTTTGCGTGTTCAAGCGCCGCAGCTGAAATACTGTGCATGACATATGCATTTATTGCTTTATGTTTGTTTCTGATGACACTTGTTAGCTTGTTTTATTTCCGCAACACGACTCATCCGGGCTTGCTTTCATTTCGGCGTGTACGGTTTATTTCGCTTTTGTAGCACATCGCATACTCTCGCTTTTTGCGTGAATGGCCGCTATGTGAATAAAGAGTTATGCGGTCTTGGCGCGCAGTTCTAAAAATGGCCAAAAGATGGTGCGGGATCAGATCAAAATAATCGATATCGGGTATCGTGAAACCGACATCGGCCGACTTCATCAAAACCAAAGCGGTGATTTTCCGTAACGTTTTAAACAAGGCTTTGTACAGTTAACGTAAAAAATGCGCCTGGCGGATCGCTGAGCGACAACGATTATCGGTCGATGATCTCACCGACCGTGATGTCACGGCGCTACACGCAAAAGTAATGCACGAGCGAAAGATTTATGAACACTGCGGATACAAGAGCACCTATTTAGTTCGTACTTCTTGAACTACTAAAAAGAAATACAGCTTAAATATTAATAAACAGGCATTGTTTCCCAGCTGACGGTAGGCTGCTATGCGAGTTTGTTAAGTAAAACCTGAAAAGCTTATATGCTATATTCCTTCTCGCAAAGCTGAAAATTAATATTTTAGGCGTAAATCTTGAATAAATGAAACGTTTTACTACGAAAAAACAAGCTTGACAGAGAATATGATAAGTTTTCGCAATATATCTTGCATTATTTAAATGTATTATAGGTTTGTACTTACTTCGAAACTCAAGGCTTTGCATTGAATGTTTGTTTTGAAAAGCAGCATATAATCTGTACGGTTTAATACCAAGCCTGCTGAGTATAACCTCCCAAACCCTATTGCTTCAAAAATACCGCCGAGGCTCCGAGGAAAACTCCTTCGTCCCGCCTGAGAGAGCGAAGGGAGCCTGAGAGAGAGAGAACGGAGAACGACGCACGCTGGAATCCATTACGCCATTCAAAATGCAAAAGCAGCACATATTGTGCTGCCCGAGCTTATTATATGTTCAGTTTCACACAGAAACCAATTTATTTCCATTGATCGCTTTTCAGGCAATTAGATTTCCATCGATACCAGAGTGAGGGGAGCTGGGTCAGCGCGCTTGTCGACGCTTCAGACGCGGCGAGCTGCTTACCTGCCTTCTTCCGGAGAACAAATAACTTCCGCCGCGCATGAAAAACTCCCAGCCTGTAGATTATGTATCCGCTTTTATTCCGCATTAGCTCTTCTCTTCTGCAAAATCTTGGCTGATTTTCTAAATTATGCGGTTATCGACTGATCCAGGCAGGCCTGCGGGCGGCGCGTGGAGCGAAAGCCAGCGCTTGTAAATTCATTAGTCTGTTTCAAAACGCCCGGGCACGGATCCATCATGCTCCTTACTGGGCTGCAAGCGGAAACTCCCGGATACCCTACAGCCACACTGCTCGAGATTCGACCCGCGCCGCCAGCTTCAAGGTCAGACGGGTTTGAACAGGACGCCGATCGCAGCCCCAACTACCCGAGCCGCTTCCTGAGGATTGACGCCGCGTGATACTGGTATCTCGCTTCTCGGGTCCCTGGGAAAGCTGATCCCAGAAACTCACGTTTCACATTCGAGCGCCAGAGCCAATCCAGGAAAGTTACCCGGAGGAGGGTTTTCGCCTTCCAGGCCTCACGGACTCAAGCGGACTCGCGCACGCATCAGCTCATCTCAGATGTTTCTTCTGGAGACACGGGCCTGCAAGTGAGCAGGTGTCGATAATAAAACGAGCCGAATGGCAGCACGGATCATTTGATCTCGGAGATTTTGAGCTGTTATTAGATTCTGAGCTCATTCGCTTCTGGCACATATTATGTATATCTGACTTCTACGTGCCAAACTGCATGACATAACAAAACACAAACAAAAATATAGGAATGTATTAACAGTTATACAATTTTATTAGCTGGTAAAAAAATGGTAGAAGTAAATTAATGTACTGCATAATAGCTTGGCCTACAGTATTTCTATTAAATTTGCATTTTACAAAAAAATCCAATAAAAAATAAATAATAATAATTTTTATAGAAATAAAACCTGAAAATCTAAAAATATAAAATCACAAAACATAATTAAAACCAATTAATTGCACTTTAGAATATACTACATGTTTAGATTCTGACTACAATATACTTATTGACTTATAATACATCACTTATAATATATTTAAATATTTAAATATTACATTTTGGAAATATACGATATATTTAATAAATAGAAAAAAGTTTATCATGGCAATTCATAAATCACATAAAAGAATTAAAACTAGGCTGGGCGATATATATCGATCAATATATATACTCAATATTATATATATATCTATTATTACAGTAACTAGCGCTCCATTTGAAAATGAAGATTTACTGCTTTTACTGATTGAGATGCCAGTAATATATTGATCTATATGTATCAGCCCAGCCCTAATTAAAACTAGAATAAATTTAGTATATCAAATTAGGCTAATTTCCATGAAAATAAATAAACTCCCAAACATGGAGACTTCTGCAAAACTCGTAATCGCCTTCTCGTGAAGATTTGATGCCCATCTCTTTCTTTGCTACGCAGTGAAACCTAACACACGGACGCCACAGGTGCAGGACTTTCTTGACTTTAAATCAAGCGCGGATTTTGGACAAATGCCTCCCCCTCGTGCTCTTCAGACAAATGTAACGCAGCAAACTCAAACGCTTAATTTCCGCTGTTGACCATATGCAGCGCGGCCATTAATCAGCGCGGGCGCTCGGGGGCGCGGAGCTCGAGCGCAGTGCTAACAGCCAGATGCTGGCGGGCTGTCGGCTCAATCCATCAGCGTGATTGGAGAACGGTAAAAGGTTCAGGAGTTTCCGAGTCGCGCACCACGCCGAGAGTAATTGCTCGCCGCGTGTGCGCCGAGGTGGTTTACCCCGAGACACGACCCTCTGCTTTGCATTCTGGGTATTATTCAAAAACGCCTTGCCTTCGGTGACACATAACGGAGGCTAAGCTCCGCTTTCTACCTTTCTACAGAGGTGGGGTTTAGAGCAGGTAATGCATTCAACAAAACGAATTCAGAAGCACCCATTGGCGCAGACCGAAGTGGCTTTGACGACACCCATCTGAAGAGGAACGGGCGCTTGTCGAGTCATACACAGCTTTTCCTGTTCGGACGGGTCCCTAGGCACGAAATGAATCCTGGCGTAGCTTACAGTGCAGAAGTTGAACAGGTTGCAAACGACGCTTTCGCTGATTCAAGCCCATGTTTTTTCTAGGGAAATGGTCGATTATCTCATTAAAGTCGGTCAATTAGGATAACAGCATCTGTTAAATGATTGCTCGCCGCTTCTTAAAAGAGCTGCGCGCTAGCATTCGAAGCTCAGTTTTCACGCCCTGTAACCGCCCAATCACGCCGCGCGCCTCTACTCAGAGGGTTTCCGATCGCTCACGCTGGTCTTGCCTTCATTGGCACCAGCAATGAAAAGTCAAAGCTGCGCTTTTGCTTGAGATGAGTTAAAAATGCCGTAACTTTAAAAGCGTAACGCCGCGGAAAAACGAACTAAAGTCGAGTGGCGACGCATATGCGAAATGAATGCGAAAAATAATGATTGCGTGAGTTCTGGAAAACGTTAATCAACTGGTTCAACGATTCGCTTTCCAAACCTCCAGGATTGGTCCGATTTCATTTAAAGCAGTGGTGGCGAGCTTTCAACTCTCCGAGAGCAGCCCCTAGTGGCCAAGAATGAATTCGATTTTCATTCAGACCAACGTGGCCGCTTTCGCTTTCTTTACGCCAACATTGATTCGCTTCAAAAACGACTCGCCTCAATGATTCAAAGTCCACTTCAGAACTTTATACAGATTTTCTTTCAAGCAGAGCTTGATTTGCAATGCATCAAAAAATCATTTAAAAGCTTTTAACTTCTATCCAGGAAGGATTTCTCAAAGCGGCAGTCAAAGACATTTATATTTCAAATCGATTCAAATGGAGAAAATAGTCCTAATGATATCACTGTATTTAACTGCATTTTCCGGTCTAATAAATGCAAGCTGAGCAGAAGTGACTTCGGTCATCTTTCTTCAAGAGCTGAGCAGCGTGGTGGATGTGTGCAGCGCCGCTCTTTGTTACCGGGGTCACCTCCGCCTGTGGCGGGTCACGGGTCAGCGTGAACACGATCGGCGACAGCGTGACCAGAGAGCACTGATGAGTCCTGCCGCCGCTATGTTTACCAGACTTCAACTCTGGTCGCGGCCGTGCCAGGCATACAAACACCGGAGACACGCGCGGCTTCTGCTACACACACACACACACACACACACACACACACACACAAGGA
>NC_056701.1:2905839-2910839 GCF_018831695.1 Puntigrus tetrazona
CCTCCCGTCACTCGCCGCAGCGCACGCTGTACGGAAGTTATGCGTACTGGGACGCGGCCGTACTTGGATTGCCTGACCTCGGCCCTCACGAGGGCTGGACGCCAGCGTTTGATTTAGAGCTGAACGGCCCGTCCGATCTCCTAAGACGGCGACAGGACCACACGCGTCGGAGACAAGGACAGCTGCGCGCTTCCTCCTTAAAAACTGACGCTTGCTGTCACAAACTGTGTAGAGGCGATGACATATCTTCCCGCTACACCCACGCCATTCCTGCGCATCACCCAAACACACTCTCTCTCTCTCTCTCTCTCTCTCTCAGACAAACGCAAGTGGAGTAGATTTAGCGGTGCACACAGCGGCCTGTGGGGCTTAATCTCCCGTGACTGTTAGTATCGCACCTTTCTTTCGCGTCCTGCTTCTTTACTTCCGCATCCTGAAGGGCTGCTTCTGGCATCAATAACACCCGAGTGGCTCAGTCAAAGCCCAAACGTTACGATCAGACGCCGAGGGAACCACTGCACCTCCATCGGAAATACATCTAGCTCAGAACACGGGGAAGCCTATTCAGGTGCGAATAGAACCACCTGTATTCTAAATTCTAAATATTTTCCCACTCAAATAAAATACAAAATAAATATTTAAAAATTAAAAAAATTATCACATTAAAAATGATGCAAATTTAAAACAACACGTTTCATTAAAATACCATAATTATTCCCAAAATAATCAAGGTCTAAAATTCTGTAGAATTTAAACAGCATTTATTCTAGTAATGAAAAAGTGTTTTTTTCTATGCGCGATCTAATTTGGTTCATGAATTATAAAGAAATCACATTGAATAAGAAATGTTATGAACTAAAGTTGTACTTTAATAACAAAACAACAGCTAAATACATGAATGCACAAATGTCATGCAATAAGTTATTAGACAAAGAACATCTAATGGAGGTTGAGCAAAAATGTTTTTAATAATATTATATATAATAATAAAACATTTCCCAGGCAATTTTCTGCTAATTTTCAAGTCAACTTAATTAACATTAATTCTATTGCATTTAACATGAGCTTCTAGACTGATACATGGCATCGGTGAAAACTTCATCAGTGCAGCTGCAGGACAAGTTTTAGTTTGTTCAAATCACAGGTTCTGTGAATCAGAAAACTCATCATGAGAGTCAGAAAGTCTCATTACACGTCTCAAACAACAACAAATAAATGGCCAAGCCGTCCAGAGAGAGAGAGAGAGAGAGACTGCTAAACTTTAAGAGCTCCAACTAATCACCACAACACACACACACACACACACACACACACAACACGCGCGCGCGCATCATCGCTCATTCTCTCTCCATTCAAAGCAGTTGATCGCCACACCCACACTCACAACGGCAGCATTACAAACAGTGAGCAGCAATAAATACAACGCGTAGAGAAGCGATTAGGAAGAGCGCAGTGCAGAAACAGATGTGAAGATATCACAGGCGCGCAGGATCCTGAGCGAGCGCACACGCCCACCACCCCGCACACACACACACACGACTCCAGCTACGAGCCTCCAGATACACTAGAGTGAGTGATGGAGCGAGAGAGAGAGAGAGAGAGAGAGAGAGAGAAAAGGGAGGAGAATCACACACACACCCCGATAGCAGCTCTGTCCTCACACACTCCACTACGCTTACAGTGACATGATGGGGTTATATTATAGTCACTTCTTTGTGTGTGAGAGTGTGTTTGTGTGTGTGTGTGTGTGAGAGAGTGTGTGTGTTTGTGTGTGTGTGTGAGAGTGTGTGTTTGTGTGTGTGTCTGTGTGTGTGTGTGTGTGTGTGTGAGAGTGTGTGTGTTTGTGTGAGAGTGTGTGCTTGTGTGTGTGTGAGAGGTGTGTGTGTGTGTGTGAGAGTGTGTGTGTTGTGTGTGTGTGTGTGTTTGTGTGTGTGTGTGTGTGTGTGTGTGTGTGTTTGTGTGTGTGTGTGTGTGTGTGTGTGTGAGTGTGTGTGTGTGTATGTGAGTGCGTGTCTGTGTGAGTGGGAGGGTGTGTGTGTGTGTGTGAGAGTATGTGTGTTTGTGTGTGTGTGTGTGTGTGTGTGTGTGAGAGAGAGAGTGTGTGGTAAGCTTAGGTGTGTGTGTGAAATTGTGTGTGTGTGTCTGTGTGTGTGTGAGAGTGTGTGTGTGTGTGAGAGGTGTGTGTTTGTGTGTGTGTGTGAGGAGTGTGTGTAAGGTGTATTTAGTGTGTGTGAGAGTTGTGTGTGTTTGTAGGTGTGTGTGTGTGCAGGTGAGAGAGAGGTGAGTGTGTAGAGTGCGTTGTCTGTGTGCGAGTGTGTGTACCAGGTGTGAGAGGGCAGCCAGGTGTGTGTGTGTGTGTGTGTGAGAGAGAGACAGGTGAGCGATGAAAATGAAAATGCGAATATAAATGTGACAGAAACTGTGTTGCACAAACTGAAAATCTGAAAATTAAAAAGTCATGGTCGACCCAAATGCAGCTGTCTGATGCAGGCTGAGGTGCACCGAGGACATATGTCTCCATCGATCTGGTTATTTACATGTGCACATCATATACATTTCAATACTGACACAATAGTTAATACAAATACTTACTCAGCCAAGTTGTGGCACGCATGCCAAATGCACCAGTTCTTCAGGCAATTTCCTCCTTCACAGTTATTCAGATGAATTAATTACATGAGTACTCAGCTGATGATGTTTAATGTGTGTGTTATTTAAGAATATAGAGAGAGCTACGCTATGTTATATCAGTATCAAGTTAAATTCAATTGTATTATATATATATATATATATATATATATATATATATATATATATATATATATATATATATATACATTACACACATATATATATATATATATATATATATATATATATACACATATAGTATATACATATATATATATATATATATACATATATATATATATATATACACACACACATATATATATATATATATATATATATATATATATATATATATATATATAGTAGGTAAATAATTTTTTTTTTCTTCAATATAAAAACAATAATTTATTAAAAATATTAAATTGGAGAAAACATTAGAATCATTATCACGATATTTGTTTATTTTTTCAAATAGCTGCATCAGTCGACACGTGCTTTCTGTTTGTTCGACATCGCCGAGGTGGGGACTTTAGTTTCTGAATATTACGTGGTTTAACACAAACAAAGCTGCGGATACGCAAAGAGGTTAACATAAAAGAGGACCAACGCATACTATCGCATCGCGCGAGCGATCTTGCGGCAAATGCTACCTTAATTGCATTTTAATGTTTATTTCCAGAAAATGCATGTCTCTCGTATGAGGCGCACGCCACACTACTTTTTTGTCGCCACCTGGAATTTTACCTTTAACGCTGTCGATTTCAGGTTTGCTAAATAGTACTAAAATCACAGCAGAATACGCAGACGAAAGCAAGATAACATCGTGCTTATGCGAACGTGATATTGTGTAGTGCTGTCAATTCATGGTTTCATTAAATTAAATTTTTTGATATGGAAACAGGTGATGGAGATTATTGCTAATAAAGAACCATATTTATACCGACGAGATGTGCATGACTTATGTATTTATATTATATATATATATATATATATATATATATATATATATATATATATATATATATATGTTGTATATAATGAAATATTATTAGATGTATTCAATGTATAGCTGATACGACATGTATCAGTGTCTGCCTTCGACTTCTTCCTTCACAATGAGCAGATTGAAGATCAAACACTCCGCGTCACATAACACACACACACATCATCATTCCCCTCCCTAGCGTACAGCCTGGCACAGTGAAATACAGGAGCCAAAATAAACAGAGGGAATGGTTCGCAGCTTATCGTCATTCATACTTCAGAACATCACAGAAAATCATCAGATGAAAGAACGCCAATAAACACACTGGCTAAAGCGCCTTCATTCATATGCTGTTTTCGCTTTGCGTGCGCTGATCGCTGAAGCACCTCGCCGGCAAGAATTAAAGCGACAATTAATTAAAACATGAAATTGCGAGCAAAAGAAGACGAAATGAGCCGGGTAATTTGAAGAGCCTTCAGATAGCTTACGATAAAGTACTTAGTTACGAGACAAGCTTTCATTTTTTAATTCACGTGAAAAGCGAAGCTTTTTAAGAAAGAGAAGCCACGACACATCAGACAAAACTTTCGACAGAAACACAGGGCTTCTGCGTTCGCCAAACGTCACATTCGAAGGCTTCACAGAAAGTAGTGCCAGAGGAACAGTTTGTCTGCGCACCCGGAGGGGTGAGAGCAAACAGCGTCATCCGCATTCGGTATTTCCGAGACGGGGGTCGCTGACGAGGCTTCACTGCGCCACTCGCGAAGACCACGGTCTCAGCCTGCTGCTCGTCTCAGAAGCCAGCAGCCACAGCCGCGATGCCAGTGACACCTGCGTGAGAACGTTTGAGCCACCCGCTCTTTTCATCATGAGCACTTCATGCGGGAACATTCATGCTGTTAGCTCTTATTTCGTCACGTGTGTGTCTTTGCCACCTGCATACGAATCACGAACAAATCGTGGTTTAGTTAATCCCTAAAAAGAAATAGTAACAATAGAAAACCGTCGCGTGAAAGCAACGAGATGGACGACCTGTATGCCGATATCATTACCTTCTATAACGCAGATTTATTATCGTCAGCCGACAGCTAAGTATTACTGACTTCCGCTGCAAAACGGTTGCCTACCGTGGAAGTCAATGGCCACGCCAATGTCGGTAACATTAGCCAAATCTGCTTATAAGGGTATTAAAGATCGGGCTTGGTCTTATCGCGATTACAAGGTCGCCCATCATGTTCTTTCACACGGGTTTCGTTGTTACCGCTGTTTTTTTAGGATTAACTAAATCCACGATTTGTTCGCAGGTTCGTATGCAGATTTAACCTCAAAAATGACCTACGTTGAAATAAGGGCTCTTTATTAGCATAGATGGTTCCACATT
>NC_056701.1:2925839-2965839 GCF_018831695.1 Puntigrus tetrazona
GTGTGTGTGTGTGTGAGCGTGTGTGTGTGTGTGTGTGTGTGTGTGTGTGTGTGTGTGTGTGTGTGTGTGTGTGTGTGTGTGTGTGTGTGTGTGTGCGTGTGTGTGTGTCTCTCATATAACCTGGGTAGACAGTGACCTAGTTTGACTTTCTGGAAGTTGCATTAGCTGTTTCTGCAGCCTGATGAATTTAAAGCGCCTTGTTGTCAAGCGCTGGATTTCGTATTAGATGTATTTTTAATCAGTTAGGGAAGCGCGTGTTTGTGTTTCACGGTTATTATACACCTGACCAGGTGGACGTGGTGCAGTCGCTTTTCACTTGCAAACGTGTCTATTTTGTTTAACGGTTCAATCATGGTAAAATAAAAGCTAACTGGAAAACGCACTCAATCTTCTTCAAGGTTTGGAGAAGTGGTGGATTCTGTCACTTGCTCACCAAGAAGAAATGCACCGTAGTGAATGGGCGCCGCCGGAATGAGAGTCCAAACGGTTGATACAAACGTGGCTACAGTGAGAAACAAATCATTGGAGAGATTATTTTAACTTACATAGAGTCCTATACAAAGCTTCTTTGTATGCTAAAGTCAGTCTTATCTGAACTAGGAGAGAAATTCGCACAGATCGATTGACATTTACAAGCCAAAACAGCTCTAAGCTAAACATGTGGGTGGATTTTTAAGTGAGAGGACAACAAGACTGGACTGCTTTGATCAAACCTCGGAGGTTAAAATGTTTTAATGGATGGATTTATTTCACAAACACATGGGAAGCTTCTTCAAAAGATATTTAATTGATGGTCTGGAGCGGTGTGGGTTATTTCCGCCTCTCGCGCCGACGCACTCCATTCACCGCAGAGCATCCGCTGATTAAATAAGAGACGCAATGCCGCGCTTTCCTCCAAATCCTGGATAAGCTTGGAGAGTTAGTGATTGTCCAGCAAATGTTATTTTTGAGAAAGAGCTCTTTCCTTTAAATATGTACAGATATGTGAGCATCGGATCGGCATCCTTCTTCCTCTCCTCGCAGTGTTAGGCCCTGCAACAAGCAATGCATTGATTAATGAAACTAGATATTAGCCTACAGAGATGCATCATAAAGTGATGCTCGGCCTACGCAACGCTGGAGTAAATTATGTAACGTTAGCGACATTAGTATGACATATTGTTGTATATTAGTTATTATTAGAGCATACACACACACACACATATTATTACACACACATAGCTAGTTACACACACACAGATACACATACACAATATTACATTATTACTTCGCTAGTTGAACATACACATTGTTAATATATTATTAATATTACATTACAACACACACATATTAATTACATTGTTATTACAGTTAAGTTAATATTAGTTATATACACACACATATAGCATAGTTGTTACACACGCACACACACGCATAAATAGCACAGTACACACGTATACGCATACACATGCAGCAAACACACACAGATATATAAAGGCTTGCACACATACACACATACATACACACACACACAACACATACAAGCTAGCATACACATACATAGATACATACACACATACATACATACACACGTACACACACATTATTGCATACATACACACATTACACACACATACATATACACACACACACACACATTATTATTACAAACACACACACATATTGTTACACACATACACACACATTACACACATACACACATGACACACAACACACACACATACACACACACACACACACACATACACACATACTACACATACACACACACACACACACACATACACACAACACACACACACACACACATACACACACACACTCATACAAACACACACTCCATACAAACACCTCCACACACATGATCTTGTTGTAGTGTTTAGCATCAAATAAATAGCTTCATTAGTGACTAGAGTAAGAGCGCTGAAAATACAGCTCATTCACTCAAATAAATAGCATTTACAATATAGGAAAATAAAAGTGTCATGTGGCTTTGCAATATTATTCCCAAGAATTTAGCTGTTTTTACTGTATTTTCGTTGACTAAATGCAGCCTGGCGAGCAGTAGAAGAGTCTTCCCACTCAAAAGCACATGATTTATGTGTGTGTGTGTGTGTGTGTGTGTGTGTGTTTCAGGATCAGGAACGCTGCGGAGTGCGTGAAGCACGGAGCCCTTTCTTCTCGGAGCACGCCCGGTTCATGGATATTCCTCTGACAGGTCAGTGAAAGGAGAGCCAGACGCTCGCATGCTGCATTTGCATGAAGCCAGCGCCGGGGTTTTCCGTAAGACGGATCAGCTAATATCCATCCGCCCTCCGGCGCGCTCCGGCTCGAGAAATGTGCTGGATCCTCCGAAGCGTTTCTCGCGCGCTTATAATTGATGAATTGTGGAAGGAATATCGGACAGGCTTCATTTTGTCGCCTTCATCGGCTGTTTTAATGAACTGTAAACAGGCTCAAAATCTCCCGCTTTTTCTTCGCTTTAAATCGAGTAACGAGTGTTATTTTAAATTAAGCACATTTATCAAACTACCAGGAGCTTGTTTGCAAACTTAAGTGGTTATTACTATGGCCTCAAAACCCAATTAAACTCACTTTTCACGCACACACTCTTTCTCACGCAACACGCTTTAGTTTTTCAGGGCGCTGGTTGCCTCCTCGGGATATTTCCACGCGGCGTAAAGAAGCAGTTCGGGCTTTTCATTGTAGCTAATTACTCTAACTAAGGACGCCACGCATTGGAGCGGTTCACTTAGTGTTTAATGTAACGCGGCGCTCGGGGTTGTTACTGATAACTAAAGTATAAGAGCATTTTCATTACTGAATGAAAGAAAGCGTTTAACGCGAAATATAAAAAACACGGAGATGCGCCTCAACGACTTGCTTTAGGTCGAAAGTGGGCTCAGCAGAAAATAAAGCGAGACGTCCTTTGCCTGTAGAGGAATCCAAATAGTTCAAAGCGATTTCAAAGCGCGCGCTCTATGAAGCAAAATCTGTTTTTAGAGGCAAAGAGTTTGACGCTGCATCTTGCTCTGGTATAAATCCCAGGGCACTTCCGCTTCACTTCAGTTGCTATGGTAACATTTCTCATTTTTGATTTAAGGACCGAAAGTAAGCTGGTGTTAAAAATCCCACGCATGATGACAGGTAAAAGTTAAATCACAAAACTGGAAAAAAGAACGTAGTTTGAGTCAATTACTGAAATAACATATAGCAATTTATACACATATACATATTAGATATACATACACATTACTGTTAGAGATATTGTTAGCATACACACACACACACAGTTAGTACACACACACATACAGCACACACACATTGTTGTTATTGCACACACACACTGCAACATATACACACACACAGATGCAACACACACACACACACATACACAATGCACACACACATACACACATACACACACAATTACATATAGTACACACATACACACACAGGATTAGCATTGTTATTAGGTACACACACATATATATACATACAGGCTACTCAATTACACATACACACACACACACACACACTAACACACACCATCACACACACACACACACACATTAGCTGCTTATATGCATACATACACACATATTATTAGTTATGTATACATAGACACATACATATACATACACACACATACATATACATACACACATACTGTATAATATACACACACAATTACGCGACATACACACACATATATATATAAATATGCTATATATGTATTATATACACACATATTATTGCCACATTATTACATACACACACACGTACATTATTAAAGATACATACACACTATTATTATACACACACACATTACAGCAACATATTATTATTGGTACACACACACACACACACACACATATGAACAATATCACGGACACACACACACATAGAATATCATTACATACATTAATACACACAGTTGAACATATATAGCACAACACACATACACACACATACACATATTGATATTAGATTACACACACACACACACACAAATATATATATTACATTAAATTTATATGTATACTAACATGTTGATGGGTAATATTGTTTATTTAATTTAGTTTCTCAAGTGTCATGCCAGTTATGAAACTTGTTTAAAAATGCAGCAACTAGAATTGAGCTCGATGTGTCTTTTGTTCTCGATCTCTTTGGGATCAAAGTAACTTGGTCACGTTGACGTCCCTGCTCTTGATTGCACTTTAGCCGCCATGAGAGAGAATCCAACACAGGCTGATTTACACCGCGGCTTTCTGTCGCTGGAACATGTTAAAGCACACAGCCGCAGCGCCGTTCAGAGTGTGTGACTTCTTGTGTGTGTGTGTGTGTGTGTGTGTGTGTGTGTGTGTTTGTCAGGATTGATGATGTCGTAATATCTGTCAGCAGGCAGCAGAGCTTGATTTATATTCCTGTGTTGTATTGACTGCTGTGTTTATAAGGAAACTCTAGCTTTTATTCATTACATTGAAAGTGTTTTGCACACACACACACATGCAGAAGGCTGGCCACAGGTTACACACATATTACACATTGCAGCACACACACATAACATGATGTTAGACATATACATCACACACACACAGACACGCATACTTCCACACACACACATACTAGAGTGGACTTTATACAGATATGTGCTATCATTCATCAAGAATCAGCTTTTTATTCTCTCGATTTCTTTTGCATATTTTTTTTAATATAAGCATGTGTTTTTATAAATAAAATAAATAAATTAATATATTATATATATTATATATATATATATATATATATATATATATAAATAATATATATATATATATATATTATATACATATATATTATATACATATATATATTTTTTTCTTTTATTATTAATTTATTTTTTTAATTAATTATTTTATTTATTAATTTATTCTAAAAACACACATATTATCAAGTTGCAGAGCCACAAAAAGCAACACATAAACTGATAAAGAAACACTCACCAAACTGTTGATTTCTGAAAGTACGCTTCATTTGTTTTCATAAATTAAAATTCTGCTCACTTATAGAATGCCAGCAATTATTTGCCACAAAACACATCCTTAGAGTTTATTTTCTTTTGCTTGTAGAAGTGCAATATTTTGTCGATTTGTATAATTTTAATCCTTATTTATTTGATTTATTTTACTTTTGTTATGCTTGGAAAACTAGCATTTGTGTAATAAAAGCATATTCTAGTTCACCTGTCAGTACTATCATACTTTTGTTAATTATTTCTTTTATTTTTATATATATATATAAACTTCTTGCAGATCTAGAATAAAG
This sequence comes from Puntigrus tetrazona, assembly GCF_018831695.1. Taxonomy (NCBI): domain Eukaryota; kingdom Metazoa; phylum Chordata; class Actinopteri; order Cypriniformes; family Cyprinidae; genus Puntigrus; species Puntigrus tetrazona. The sequence continues at coordinate 2,931,147 of NC_056701.1, forward strand.
ATAAATAATAAATAATATAATATAATATGTAAATAATAATGATTATATTTTAATTAGTTTTAATAATAATATTAAACTTTCATTTTATATAGCTCCTCTATATCTGAAGGCACACATGCATATACAGAAATGATATCAAATAGTAATAACTCTAGATGTCTCATTTTACTAACAAGAATCACTGAGCTTTATTGAAAGCTAAAACTTATGCAATCCAAGCAGCCAAACATTTGATGTTTATAACATTTCCAGTGAACACGCTCCATGAACACTTGTTTTCTTGTTTGTTTATTGAGAGAAATATCAGTTGGCTTTTTTACAGTGTATAAACATTTTCAAGATATATGCATGTGTGTTATTATATATATATGTGTGTGTGTATATGTGTATATTTATTAGGTAAACAAAACTCTTTATTTTTAATATGTTTATGCGTTTTATATATCATAATATATACTCTAAAGAATTGAAAGTTTATAATAGTTTGTAAATGCGCTGTGTGTTTTAGTGTGTGAGCTGAATACTCTGTTTATCCTCTAAACGTGATGAACTCCACACAGATCGAGTCTGTCTTAACCTCCCAGTGTGTGTGTGTGTGTGTGTGTGTGTGTATGTGTGCGTGTGTGTGTGTGTGTGTGTGTGTCAGTGTGTGTGTCTGTGTAATAGTGCGTGTGGAGAGAGTGTGAGTATGTGTGTGTGTGTGTGTGTGTGCAGGTGTGTGTCTGTGTGTGAGTGTGTGTTTGTGTGTGTCTGTGTGTGTGTGTGTGCATATATGCAGTGCGATGTGTGCGTGTGTGTGTGTGTGTGTGTGTGTGTCTGTGTGTGTGTGTGTGTGTGTGTGTGTGTGTTTTGTGTGTGCATGTGTGTGTGTCTGTGTGTCTGTGTGTGTGTCTGTGTGTGTCTCTGTGTGTCTGTGTGTGTGTCTGTGTGTGTGTGTGTGTGAATGTGTGTCTATGTGTGTGTGTGTGTGTGTGTCTGTGTGTGTGTGTGTGTGTGTGTGTGTGTCTGTGTGTGTATGTGTTCTATATATATGTGGAATGTGTGTATGTGTGCTATGCATGTGTGTGTGTCTCTGTGTGTGTGTGTGTGTGTGTGTCTGTGTGTGTGTGTCTGTGTGTGTGTCTATGTGTGTGTGTGTATGTGTATATATATGTGTGTGTGTGTCATAATCTGTGCTGTGTGTGTGTGTGTATGTAATAATCGTGCATCTTTGACAGAGGGGTTTTTCTGTAGAGCCCATTAGAGGGCCCCATCAATCTGCTCTCAGAGCTGCTGCAGCACTGATTCGTTCTCTCTGCTCTTCTCGTAGAGGAAGCAGAAACCCCGCTCTGAGTCTGTCACACACCACCGCTGCGCGGCTGAAGAGCGTTTCTTTAATCTTTCTCTGTATGCCAGTTTTAGCTACACAGTGTATATTTAGTTATGGGCTATTATAATTGACTTCAAATAAAACCTTAAAAATATATTTGGCTATTGTATATAAACTTAATTTCAGCTAGTTTACTAATTTAATCTGTAATTATTGTAACTAAGTTAATTAAGGTAAATTAAAATAATATTAATAAATAAAAAAATACATATATATATCTCTATATATATGAAATAAAACTCAACTACATTTAAAACAAACAAATGGCAATAAAATATTAAAAAAATGTTATTTAATGTGAATGAGTTCAATTAAATATATATATATATATATATATATATATATATATATATATATATATATATATATATATATATATATAATGTAACAAATAATGTAAAATAAAGTAATAATAAATAATAATTATTACAAAATAATAATAATAATATATATTTATATTATATATATATTATTTATATATTTTTATTTATATTTATATTTTTATTTATATTTTATTTATATTTTTATTTATTATTTATTTATATATATATATATTGCCTCTTTTAACTTAAATAGTCTGTCAACTGTTTCTTCAAACTATTAAAGTCAAATTGTTGCAGGTGTTACAGGAAAATGTACTTTACATTATACACGCATTTTAAAAACAAGTTGAAAATGTTTGCAAAGTCCTTCTCAAGAAAAGCTGCTGCCTTCACTTTTTAACAGGTTTCTTTGCTTCAGTACCCCTCTTTTGGCATCTGTTTTGTTCAGAAAGTCCAATAAAAAGTTAAAAGTGCGCCAGAATACAGCGCAGGTCTTCCCTCTTAAAGAGCTCACGCCACACAAACGACTTCCCTAATTAAAACCGCACGCGCGCCTGAAAGCATTCGAAGCCTGATCTGAAACGACGGGCCCGAGCGGATAGAGGAGCTTTCTGTCACCCGGTTCCACGTTCATCACCGTGCTCGTGTTCCTAGTGATGGAGCCAGTTATTGGATGTAAGTGCTCTTAATGCGACGGAGCCCGGACTTTCACTCTGGCCCAAGCTCCTGGCCTTTCACGCTGCTCACACGCTGAGGAACAGGACTGCGTGACCCTACAGGAGATTTCTACCTTGATCTACTCACCCAGCATCCCATAATCGCGCTGCTTTTTCTGTAAATGCCTGGAAATTGTACAGCAGATCACGAAGGCTCTGCAATCCAGCGTAACTGGTTTTGGTTTGGTTTAGTGGGTTTGGTCCCACCTGGTGACATTATTCATCGCTTGTAGTAGGCGGAATATACAGTATGCTGAAGCAGTCTGAGATGTGTGTTATTTCACGTATATACCATTGTTTTTAAAAATATTTTAGTATTTTAGTCGATTTGACATTTCTATTGGTTACGCTTGTCCGCCTTGATGTCTCAAGTAAATGATGTAAAGTGAAATTGTGAAATGTAATCGTGAACTTTTTTCAGTTTAGAGTGGAAGAAACCAAATGAAGTAATAAACAAAATAATTAAGTAATAACAAATAATAAATAATCAAATAAACATTGCAAAAATGTAAATGCTTAAAAAGCACAGTAAAAATCGGGAAAACGAACTAAAATGAGTAGTAATGTATAGAAATACAATTATGAACTTTTTTGAGGTTGTTTTTTAATTTAACTAAAAAAATTTAATTAAAAATTAAAAATAAATTTAATCTTGTTTAGTTGTATATTTTACATATATATTTTTACACACACACACACACACACACACACATATATAAATATATATGTATATATACTTGTGGACTCATAAGTTTTGTTATATATAAAATGTAGTATTTATTGCTATTCTGTTGTTTTAAATGTATGTTTTTATTTCATATATATATATTATACATATATATTTTATACATATATATATATATATATAATTATTTTTATTTTTTATTTTAATTTTGTTTAGTTGCAATTATTTTAGTGCTTTTAAGTTCCCTTGCACAGAAACATATCAAAAATGAAAATCTGTAGCTGAAATACTTTTTTAAAATAATAAATAATCATTTCTTTCCATTGAACCATTAGGCGCACCGATTGCTACCAACGCACATGCATTTCCAAGCTATTTAGTAGCTTAGAGAAAGCAAGTTAAAGAGGGAAAGCTCACGTCTCCAGCGCCTGCTGTCTGGTATACTAGTCCTGCTGGATTTTTGTAGTATAAGCGCTGTGTTCATTTTGGCTAATATTATCCACAACTCCCTAGTTTTTCGAAAGCGTAGCCACATTTACTATGTACTTGTAAGTCTACGATGCATATGCATGTGTTTCTCGTAGTATTTATTTATGACAGCTGACTGTCTGCTCTGCTCGTAATTTCTAGTAGAATGTAAACTCTCACAGTAGTGTATGAAGATGAATCAGCAGTGGTGCCGGCTGCCTGTGTCTTGTGTGTGTGTGTGTGTGTGTGTGTGTGTGTGTGAAGCCGCGCGTGTCTCGTGTGTTTTGCATACCTAGCACGCCCACGGCCAGAGTTGAATCTGGGTAAACATGAGCGGCGGCAGGACTCATCAGTGCTCTCTGTCACGCTGCACGCCTGATCGTGTTCACGCTGATCCCGTGACTCCGCCACAGAGCCAGGTGACCCGGTAACAAGGAGCCGGCGCTTTTGCACACATCCACACGCTGCTCTCAGCTCTTGAAGAAAGATGACCAAGTCACTTGCTCCAGCTTGCATTTATTAGACGGAAAATGCAAAGTTAAATACAGTGATATCGTGAACTCCTTTTCTCCATTTGAATACGATTTGAAGCCACAAATGTCTTTGATCAAGCCGGCTGAGAAATCCTTCCTGATAGAGGGATTAAAAGTTTTTAAATGATTTTTGATGCATTTGCATCACTGCTCTGCTTGAAAAGAAAGTCTGCATAAAGTTCTGAAGTGGACTTTGAATCATTGAAGCGAAATCATTTTGAAACGAATCCCAATGTGTGACGTGAAGAAACTTGTAAACGCACCACGCTTATCTGAAATGAAATGCTAAATTCATTCTGGCTACCAGGGGCTGCTCGGAGAGTTCGCCACCACTGCTTTAAATGAAATCGACTAATCCCTGGGAGGGGTTTGGAAAACGAACGATGAACCAGTTGATTAACGCTTTCCAGAACTCACGCAATCATTATTTTCGCATTCATTTCGCATATCGCGTCCGCCATCGACTTATTTTTCTTTAGTTCGCTTTTTCACGGCGCTCGCTTTTAAAGTTCGGGCATTTTTAACTCATCTCGCAAGCGCAGCTTTTGACTTTTTTCATTGCTGGTGCCAATGAAGGCAAGACCAGCTGTCGGAAACCCTCTGAGCAGAAGGCTGCAGCGTGATTGGACAGTTACAGGGCCAGTGAAAACTGGAGCTCTTCCCGAATGCTAACGCAGCTCTTTTAAAGAAGCGGGCAATCATTTTAACAGATGCTGTTATCCTAATTGACCGACTTTAATGAATTAATCGACCATTCCCTTTGAGAAAAAACATGGGCTTGAATCAACGCAGGAAACGCCGCTTTGCAACCTCGTTCAACTTCTGCACTGCGCGCCTAACGCCCATGGGATTCATTTTCTCGCGCCTCGGGAACCGATCGAACAGGGAAAGCTGTGTATGACTCAAACGCCTTTCCTCTTCAGGATGGTGTCGCTGAAGCCACTTCGGTCTGCGCCAATGGGTGCTTCCTGAATTCGTTTTAGTGGTTGAATGCATTACTAAGCCTAAACCTCCCACCTCTGTAGAAGAGTAAGCGGAGCTTGGCCTCCGTTATGTGTCACCCGCTGTGCGCGTTTTGAATAATACCCATCTCGTGGGTAAACCACCGACGCGACAATCGACGCGTGGCAATTACTCTCGGACGTGGCGCGAGCTCAAACTCTCCTGAACTTTTCGTTTCTCCAATCACAGCTGATGGATTGAGCCGGTAGTCGCCAGCATCTGGCTGTTAGCACACGCTCGAGCTCCATGCGCCCCGCCGCCGCGCTGATTAATGCGGCCGCCGCTCGCGAGTCAACAGAGGCGGAAATTAAGCGCTTGAGTTTAACCGCTTACATTTGTCTGAAGAGCACGCAGGGGTGGGAGGCATTTGTCAAAATCGCCACGGATTAAAAGTTTAAAGTCTGGCACCTGTGAGCTCCGTGTGTAAGGTTTCACCCAGAGCAAAGAAGAGATGGGAATCAAATCTTCACGAGACGATTCACGAAGAGTTTGGCCAAGTTCCCCGTGTTTCAGGAGTATTTTACGCGAAATTAGCCTAATTGATATACTAAATTTATTCTAGTTTTAATTAGGGCTGGGCGATACATATAGATCAATATATTACTGGCATCTCGTCAGTAAAGCCAGTAAATCTTCATTTTAAATGGAGCACTAGTTACTGTAATAATAGATATATATATATAATATTGATATATATATTGATGCGACATATATCGCCCATGACCTAGTTTAATTCTTTATATGATTTATGGTGCCATGATAAACTTTTTTCTATTTTATTAAATATGTCGATATATTTCAAAATGTAATATTTAAATATTTAAATATATTATAAGTGATGTATTATGTCAATAAGTATATTGTAGTCAGAATTAAACATGTAGTGTATTCTAAGCATTGCAATTAATGCAACATAATTTGGTTTTGTGATTTTAGATTTTAGATTTTCAGAGTTTTATTTCTATAAAATTATTATTTTTTTTTTTATTGCATTTTTTGTAAATGCAAATTTAATAGAAGTACTGTAGGCTGCTTATTGTAACGGTACATTAATTTACTTTACCATTTTATATATTATAGAGCTAATAAAATTGTATAACTGTTAATACATATTCTATATATTTTGTTTGTGTTTTGTTATGTCATGCAGTTTTGGCATCGAAATCAGATATACATAATATGTACAGAAACGAATGAGCTCAGAATCTAATAAGAGCTCAAAATCTCCGAGATCAAATGATCCGTGCTGCTATTCGCGCTCGCTTTATTGCAGTAATGTACTACACCTGCTCACTTTTAGGCCCGTGTCTCCAGAAGAAACATCTGAGATGAGCTGGAGGCGTAGAAACGAAGTCCCGCCGAGTCCCGTGAGGCCTGGAAGAGCGGAGAAAACCTCCTCCGGGTAACTTTCCTGGATTGGCTCTGGGTGCCCGAATGTGAAACGCGAGTTTCTGGGATCGCTTTTCCCAGGACCCAGCTGGAAACGGATACCCGGTATCACCGCGCGGGCGTCAATCCTCAGGAGCGGCTCGGGTAGTTGGGGCTGCTGGTCGCGTCCTGTTCAAACCCCGCCTGACCTTGAGCGCCGGCCGCGGGTCAGATCTCCGAGCCGTGTGGCTGTAGGGTATCGAGTTTCGCACCGCTTGCAGCCGTAATGTCATGATGAATCGATGCCCGAACTCCTTCCGAGCAGACTACTGGTTACAAGTAAGCGCTGGCGGCTCGCTCCCAGCGCGCCGCCTGCACCCTGCTTGGAATCAGTCGATAACACGCTAATTTAGAAAATCAGCCAAGCTTGCAGAGAAAGAAAGAGCTAAATACTCGAAATAAAGACGGATACACAATCTGAGGCTGGGGAGCACCATGCGCCGGCGGAGAATTATTTGTTCTCCGGAAGGAAGCGCGCAACGCTCGTGACGCCTGAAGCGCCGACAGCGCTCGCTGACCCAAGCTCCTCTCACTCTCTGTGTCGATGGAAATCTAATTGCCTGAAAAGCGATCAATGGAAAGTAAATTGGTTTCTGTGTGAAACTGAACATGTAATAAGCTCCGGAGCCGCTTTAATATGTGCTGCTTTTTGCATTTTGAATGGCCGTAATGGATTCCCGCGTCCCGATCGTTTCCTCCTCTTCTCTTCTCTCTCTCGAAGCTCCATCGCTTCCTCTCAGACGGACGTGTTGGTTTTTCCTCGGGCCTCGCCGGTATTTTGGCCAATAGGGTTTGGGAGAAGATATGTCAGCAGTGGCTTGGTATTAAACCGCACAGATTATATGCTGCTTTTCAAAACAAACATTCAATGTAAAAGCCTTGAGTTTCTCAAGGCTAAGTACAAACCTATAATACATTTAAATAATGCAAGATATATTGTTTAAAAACTTATCATATTCTCACTCTGTCAAGCTTTGTTTTTTTTCGTAGTAAAGCGTTTCATTTGTTCAAGATTTCACTTAAAAATGTTCGTTTCAGCTTTGCGAGAAGGATATAGCATAAGCTTTTTCAGGTTTTACTTAACAACTCGCATAGCAGCCATCATCAGCTGGGAAACAATGCTCGTTTATTAATATTTAAGCTGTATTTCTTTTTAGTAGTTCAAGAAGTACGAACTAAATAGGTGTATCTTGTATCCGCAGTGTTCATAAATCTTTCGCTGCGTGCATTACTTTGCATGTAGTCACGCGGAGCATCACGTGTCGGTGAGATCATCGACCGATAATCGTTGTCGCCATCAGCGATCCGCCAGGCGCATTTTTATGTTAACTACAAAGCCTTGTTTAAAACGCTACGAAAATCACCGCTGGTTTTTTGATAAGAGGTCACCCGATAATCGGTTTTACGCATACCGATATCGATTATTTTTGATCTGATCCCCGCACTCATCTTTGGCCATTTTTAGAACTCGCGCGCAAGACCGCGATAACTTTATTCACCGCAACGGCCATTCACGCAAACGCGAGGTAACGATGTACTTATTTAAAACGAAATAAACCGTGACACGGAAATGAAAGCAAGCCTCGATGAGTGCGTATTGCCGAAATAAAACAAGCTAACAAGTGTCATCAGAAACAAACATAAAGCAATAAATGAAGGTGTCATGCACAGTATTTCAGCTGCCGAGCCGTTTAGACAACGCAAACTATTCGGTATCGGGTAGCTAAATATAATTAGCAGGTTTCTAATTGATGATCTCGATCGATGGATTTAATTTGACTCCAGGTTCACTCGCTTCTTGTGTATTAGATGGATAAAGTGAAGCTGGCGATTTCAGATTGAATCCGTTCTAATGGAAATGGGCGTCTCTTTGCCAGATTAATGCGTAACGCGAGCCAGACTTCTTATGCTAGCATGATATCTGTGTCTGATAAAGTGATCCGCCTTCGCCATCGCCTTTCTTTATCTCCATCTCTCTTGCATCCCAGTCATTCATCAGCTGCAGCGTGCTCAGATTATTCATGGCGTGGTCGTGGATCAACTGTCGCGCCCGCCGCTGTCACGTGGCCTCGGTGGGAGTGTTTTATCTGCACGCGTGTCCAAGCCAGAGCATCAGCGCTGGCATCTGTCCGTCTCAAGGCCAGCATCATTGTTGAAGAGTAACAGCAGCTTTGCACAATCTGGCGATACCATTAAACGCAAGATGCAGCCGGAGGCGTCGGCAAGATTGTTCCCATCTCATTACAGAAAGTTTCTCCAGCAGGAGGCAGAAGATCTCCAGGACCCGACGGTCGCGTTTTGAGGGCGCTTGAGGTCAAAGCTAGAAGCTTGGCTCTTGCGGTTTCGGACGGAAATTTCGGTGTTTGCCGAGCGCGTGGTCGCCTTGGTGAAGATCAAAGCTACTTAGTAATTGAACTGGCGACTACTAACGTTTGTGAACGTAGAAACAATTATTTTGCGTCGAAGGAGCGGTTCGCCCGGAGAATTCAGTTAGCTGAAAATTAACTCACTGTCAGGCTATGCGCTGATGTATTTTTCAATCGGATTCGAGAAGCATTACGCCGCTAGCTTATCGTAGGTGCTCCAGCGAATGGGTGCCGCCAGAAAGAGAGTCCAAACATTTGATAAAACAATCAATCCACGCCACTTCAGTCAGTTTGTTTTATGACTATTATTATTTTATTTGCTTTATCAATTCCTAGCGAAGAATACAGGTCCATAACAGCATTTCCAGCAGTGGAGAAGTCCATCCTTCTGAAAAACGCCGCTTGTGCATGTTTCTCTCCGATTCAGAGCAGATCGGTCTCACTGTAGAAAGCAATGTTACGATAGAGGACTCAGTGTGTGTTTTAGCCAGAGGTTAATTGCTGGACTGAATGGTGGGTTTTTATCAGCTGGTTAAGCTCTCATTCTGACTTTGCACCCATTCACTGAAATGTAGAAAGCAGAGAACATTTAGCTTACATTTTTTGTTCATGTGAAAACACAATGATCTTAACATATTCTTACTGAGATTTGTTGCAATGTATTTTTAATTTAATTTTTAAGCATCACTCTTCAAAAGAGACTTGCTCACCAAAGCTTTAAAAAAAAAAGTAAATATTAAAATTTTACAATTATATAAAAATACTTTTATTTGAATATATTGTAAATGTAATCGAACTCTGAGATCAAAGCTGGTTTTTCAGCATCCATGTGATCCTTTTTACAAATCATGAATATACTGAATATTTCTTGATTGTTATCAATGTTGAAAAGTCAAATACGGAAGATGAGATCCATTATATTTTTCACGATTCTTTAATGAAAATCAGAAGAGCAGCATTCATTTCCATTTGAAATCTTTCATTGATTTTTGCTTATTATCAAAATGTTCATCATTAGATTAAACAATAAATAATAAGCATTATGAGACTCGTCTTTCACTTTTGACCACTTTCTTCAGACATCCCTTGCTGTATAAAAGTAGAGTAACCGACCTGAAATCGGAGTGACGAATATGCGCGAGCGGCTGAAGCAAAGCTCTCCCCGGTGTTTCTAGCGGCTCCCGGCGATCAACAGGTGGCTTCCCTTTTCAGCTGATAATAAATAAGCCCGGGTCCGCCGAGAGCGGGGAAATAGGACAGACGAGGCTCGTGGATGGCAAACACTAGTTGGCTGGTGACTGCAGCGGTGCTGATGGGAAAGCAACTCACGTTTACGGCGCGTGTGTGTGTGTGTGCCGAGTGTGTGTGTGTGTGTGTGAGTGTGTGTAACGTGTGTGTGAGTGTGTGTGTGTGTGTGTCTCTGTGCGCGTGTGTGTGTGTGTGAGTGAGTGAGTGAGTGTGTGTGTGAGTGAGTGTGTGTGTGTGTGTGTGTGTGTGTGTATCTGTACGTGTGTGTGCATGTCGTGTGTGTCTGTGTGTGTGTGTGTGTGTGTGTGTGTGTAGCGCATGTATGTGCATGTGTGTCTGTGTGTGTGTGTGTGTGTGTATCGTGTGTCTGTGTGTGTGTGTGTGTGTATCACGTGTGTCTGTGTGTGTGTGTGTGTGTGTATGCGTGTGTGTCTGTGTGTGTGTGTATACGTGTGTCTGTGTGTGTATGTGTGTGTCTGTGTGTGTGAGTGCAAGTATGTGTGTGTGTGTGTGTGTGTGTGTGTGTGTGCATCCTCTTCTCTGATCTCACATTCCATCACTCTGACGTGGGCTAGTTTGGTTCGGCCTCACACAGAAACAGTGCAGTCAGCTGTTCCTGAGGTTCGCTGCATGAAGATGTGTGTCTGGGCTCTTCAGAGAGGGCTGTCAGAGACTACCCAGGCATCGCTTTCATCTGCTCTCTAGAAATGATCCAGCAGATGCACACATTTGTCCAGTTCTTGCGCTCTGAATGAAACGCCAGCGTTAACGCGTTACACAGTGACTGGCACTCAGGAGCATTCATCAAGTCCGTGTTCATCTTAATTCATCTTTCAGTTTAGTGCAACTTCATCGTCATCTTTTTCCAAAACGCACTTTTAATATTTTAATTCTTTACAGGTTATTTCAACTGTCCCGGTTTGATTTGCACTTTGAGTTAATATTTATTTTAGTACTGCTTTCCAGTATTTCTTGTTTTGTTTCAATTATATCTTTCACTGAATTCAGAGAAACTATTCTGATACACTTCAGCACTACTTTTTGATTTATATAGTTGATCATATATTTTTGTGATTTTATTATACAGCGTATTTTTTCTATATTTAATCGATGCTTTCGAAAGTGATAATTTTAGTACTGAACCCATGGGGAATCATAAAAATTTCACTTGTATTGTTGTTGACTGCAGATGTTTTGCTATCATGACAGTCCTTCAGACCTGTTTAACTTCACACAGTAATCATGTGTGTGTGTGTGTGTGTGTGTGTGTGTGAGAGAGCATGTTAAAGCTCAGATGTTTTCTAATGTTTTCTTCTAAAATGAAACAGACAGAGTGATTGAATATCATCTGCTGCAAACGTCAAACATGAGACTGCAGAGCCGGAGCGATGGTATGACAGCTCATTGTGTGTGTATGTGTTTATATGTCTGTGTGTGTGTGTGCGTGTATTTGTGTGTGTGTGTGTGCGTGCGTGTGTGTTTGTGTGTGTGCATGCGTGGTGTGTGTGTGTGTGTGCTCGTGCATTGCGCAGGCTTGTGTGTGTGCATGGCATGCCTGTGTGTATTTGTTTGTAGTGTGTGTGTGTGTATGCATGCATCATGTGTGCCTGTGTGTGTGTGCGTGGCATGCGTGTGGTATTTATTGTGTGTGTGCATGCCTGTGTGGCTATTTATGTGTGTGTGTGTGTGTGTGTGCGTGCATACGGCATAAATGTGTGTTTGTGTGTGTGTGCGTCTGTCATGCATGTGTTAGTGTGTGCAAAGGCATGGCATGCAGTTAGTGTGTGTGCGTGCATCATGGTAGGGCAGCCTATGTGTGTGCATATCGTGTATGTGTGTGTTTGTAGTGTGTGTGCGTATGCATGTGTTAGTGTGTGCGTGTACATGTGTATTATTGTAAAGGCATGTGTTTGTAGTGTGAATAAGAGAACAGTGAATTTGTGGTACGCGCAGTGTGTGTGTGTGCATGCATATGTTTGTATGTGTGTGTATATTTATGTGTGTACACATGCATGTGTTTGTGTGTGTGTGTGTGTTAACTGTGTATGCATGCATATGTTTGTGTGTGTGTGTGTGTGTGCGTAAATGCATGTGTTTGTGTGTGCATGCATGTTTGTGTGCATATATGTGTGTGTTTATGTGCGCGCTGTGTGCATGCATGTGTATGCATGTGTGTGCGCTGCATGTGTGTGTTTGAGTGTGTGCGCATGTGTGTCTGTGTGCTTACGTGCTTATGTGTGTAGTGCGTGAGTGTGTGATTGATTCACCTTTGTTCATTTTGTTCAGTTCTTTATCAATCAGATTTGTCACGTGAAAGCTGTCCTGCATTAAAATAACAATAAATAAATAGACTTCCTTTTCCTGAACTGTCTATCCATGCAACTCCTTACCTTTTTATATACAGATGACCTCAGCTGATCTCAGTTGGCTGTTTCTTTTTATCTGGATGGACATCCTGCAGTACCTGTGCAGCTATGTCCACTACATGTCTGCTGATTCTCAGTCTAGACGGTTAAGGCAGGTTCAGGTTAGTAGAACAAGTTGAAATATAGTCTGCATGCTGTGGACCCGCTAAAAGAAAGATATGAAGCTGAGACCATTATTTCACGTAGTGTCTTTAAGACCTGTATATGCCACTGAACCTTTGATACCTTTGTGTTTCTGTTCCTCAAAAGCTCTGACCGCTTGAATCTGATTGTCTCGTTATTTCTTTGTCAACGAGTCTCCGCATTAGATCTCACAAATCACGCTTTGAAATGAACGGTGATGGACGCAAATGCAGAAGAAATGAGTTCATTTCCTAATAATTAGACAGCCCTTGCTCGTGTGTGTAGATGGTGTGTGTTGTGGTGTCGTGACACCGGAGGAGCCGCGGCTGAACCTGAGATCTCTTTGAGTTAATATTTACGAGTTGCGTCGCATCAAACGCTGGCGCTGATTTCAAAGCGGAGCGAGGACAATCCTTCAGCGCTGTTTAATGGCGTATTATCGTATGTAAAGCAGCATCGAGCAGCTGTTTGTTTGATTGTTCGGGGCAGTGAAGATCTCACTATCGGCTGACTACAGAGAGATGCATGAAAAAAGCGGCCTACTGGAGAGGAGTTTGCCGGTTGTTTAAAAGTTTCAGATCCCTTCGAGGCAATGAGCGGCGGCCGAGGGCTTTCTGTGAATGTGAAGAGTTTATGATCATCACGACGGCTCATGTTTAGCAGATCTGAGGAAAACCTACTGCTTTGAGGCATTTTAATATACTACAAATTAAATTAATTTGATTTAACTTGTTTTATTTGAATAAAAAATGTTACATTAAATTAGTTTTATTGAATGTCGTTTATTGAATTGAAATAAATTGAAATGCATTTTATTTACTGAATTAGAATTGATCACGAATGAATTTGAATTTGCATTTAAATCAAATTCAGTTTAATATCATTTAATGCATTTTATTAAAAAGTAAGCTGAAAGGAAGTTGAAATTAATTTTTATTTATTGAATTTAATTAAAAGTTCAATTAAATGAATTTCATTTTATTGAAATGAGTTGTATTGAATTGAAATGAATTTTGTTTGTTTATTTTAATTGATCTTTAGGCCAAATGTTCTACAATTTAAGCTGAAGTACTACAATAAATAATAAAATGAACTAAAGTCTAAAACTTTGAAAATGTATTTAAACTTAAACTGGCTTATTATAAAATGAATAAAATGGTTTATTATTAAGAACTTAAAACTATTAAGGCATAAAAATAAATATATATTTAATAATATATAATAATATATATATATAATTTACAAATAATTTTTTGTTGTATGTGTATATATATATATATATATATATATATATATATATATATATATATATATATATATATATATATATATATATATATAAATAAATAAATAAATAATGTGTGTATATCAAATTCAAATTTTATTTGTCACATACACATACATACATGGTCACGACATGCAGTGAAATGTTTTTTACAATCAGCTCAGCATCAAAATAGAAAACAGAAAAACAGAATTTAAATATATATAAATATAAAATATATTTTTTATATATAAAAAATATATATAAAAATATGTATAAAAAGTGCAAAGTTTAAAAATAAAGTGTAAATAAGTGTAGAATATAAAATATAAAGTGTAAATGTAAAAGTGTTCATATGCTGAATGTCCAAAGTAAGTCGTGAGTATCTTGGGAAAGAGGAGTGAATATGGGAATCCCAGATTAGGTGCTGGGTGTTCTCTGGTTCAGACTCCGAATGGCCTGGTGGAGGAAGCTCCTCCTCATTCTCTCTGTGTTTGCCTTCAGGAACGGAAGCGCTTTCCTGAACGTGCAGAGCAGAGAAAAGAGTCCATTGTTGGGATGGCTCAGAGGTCTTGCACGATCTTCCTGGCTCCTGGTACAGCACCGCTTGTTGTAGATGTGCTGCAGCACAGGGAGCTCAGTGCAAGCGGATGGTGCGCTTCAGCTGGACCGGGCATTCACCACCCTCTGAAGGGCTCGCCTGTCCTGCATGGCGCTGTTTCAAACCAGGAGGTGATGTTTCCGTCAGGGACTCTCGATGGTGCAGGTGTAAAAGTTCCTGAGCACCTGAGATGGGAGTCTGAAAGTCCCATGAGCGCCTCAGATAGTATAGATGCTGCCGGGCCTTCTTCACCAGGGTGTTGATGTGACAGGACCAAAGACAGGTCCTCGCGGATGTGAACACCCAGGTACTGAAACTGTCCACTCTCTCCACTGGGGTCCCATACGACCATGATGGGATGGTAAGAGCGCACCTGCGCCGTGGCTGAAGTCCACTATTAACTCCTTTGTTTTGCTGACGCTCAGGAGCAGATTATTCTCACTGACACCATCTCTCCAGGTTGTTGATCTCTCTGAAATGTAGGCCATCTCATCGTTAGTTGGAGACCAGGCCCACCATTGACAGTGTCTTCAGCAAATTTAATGATGGTGGTGGAGTGCTTATAGGTGGCCACACAGTCATGTGTGTGCAGCTTAGTACAGCAAGAGGCTCAGAACACAACCCTGAGGGGCCCAGGCTGGAGAGAGTGAGGAGGATGAGTGGTGTGTTTTTCCCATCCTGACGCTTGTGTCATCGGTCAGGAAGTTGATGATCCAGTAGACGCAGGGATGGGCTGAGTCCCAGGACCTCCAACTTCGAGGTGAGCGTGGAGGGAACTATGGTGTTGAACGGGCTGAACTATAGTCCACGAACAGCATTTTCACACATAGTTCCCTTCCTAAAATCCAGGTGGCTTGTGGTTGTGTGGAGGAGGTGTGTGATGGCATCCTCCGTGAGACCGGTGGCATGTAAGCAAACTGTAGTCGGTCGAGGTGTCCGGTAGTGATGCGGTGATGAAGTCTCTGACGAGCTCTCGAAGCACTTCATCACTACAGACGCCAGAGCTACAGGAGTGGTAATCATTAAGGCAAGATGGTTGAGGTTTCTTCCGGCACAGGAACAATGATGGACTGTTTGAAACACGAGGACTACAGACTGTTTCAGGGAGAGATTAAATATCTCAGTGAACACTGGTGCTAGCTGGTCAGCACAGGCTCTCAGAACCCGACCCAGGATGCCGCCAGGTCCTGCTGCCTTCCTGGTGTTCTGCTCTGAATGCCCTCTTATCCGCCGTGCTCTCGAAATGGTGAACATGATTCCTCTCGGCTCTCTCGGCGTGCGTGCTGTTCATCATGCCGCTAAGCCGGTGCTAGCGTGATTAGCTGGCAGCCTCGAAACGAGCATAAAGGTGTTTAGCCTCGTCTGCCAGAGAAGCATCCGCTCTTCCACTCTGGAGGTTGGCGTTTTGTAGTCCGTGGTATATGTATATATAAATAAAACAAAAATGTAAATTATAATTTATTTTAAGTTCATAGAACTAAAAACACAGAATTCACTTAAACTCAAAACCGTAAACTTAATGCAAACTATATCAATAATAATAAAAAAGCCTCAATTCAGCTTTTATTATTTACATTTTCAAGTTACAGAACTTAAATAACTGAGAAACGGCAAAATAAAACATAATACAAATACACGAATAAAAAGTTTGAACACAACACGATGGCGACTAAACCGTGATTTGAAAATATTAGGCACAACTTGAAGTCGCGATAGGAGTTAACTTCATTATCACGTTAGCATGGACGCGCGCTGACATGAAACACGGCTCAATATTCACCCGGAGATAAAAACAGCTCGAAGTCCCAACATGAAAGAAGGCCTTCCAGCTGTATCAAGCCGCTCTCTTCTCCAGACGCTTCTCGTCCTGATTTCTCCTTCCGTGCTAGTTTGTTAGTAAACGGGTATTTTGTGTTTCTCCGCTTCACGCCGCCCTCTCCACTTCCTGTGCGTAATGAGGCGCTGGCCGCTAAATGTGTAAATAAATGTCAAATGGGCGGCGGCGACATGACGGATGGCCATGGCGCACGCTGCCGCGGCGCCGGCCCGCGGGCAGATGGCTTTTGATTTACTGCAGAGCTGTCTGCGTGCCTCCAGCACTAATCAGCCGTGATTTACGACACATGGCTCGCCGAACGCGGTTCTGCGGAAATCACTCATCCGGCTTCTGATCAACAATGAGCGCCGACTTCGCTTTTGATGACTTGGAGGAGCGGCGCGCGGTTAAAGACGGAGGTCTCTGCTCTGCTGGACACTTTTCGCGCTCCACTTGTTTTTTCTGTTTTATGAGATGTCTGTCTGTTAGTTCACAGTCAGGTTTTTGAAGCCTCTCTGTTGTGTTTATTAGATCAAATGCAGTAAAGATGGCAAAGGGGTGAAATGCTTTGTTTTCAAAATATATATATCTAAACCATTTTTTTTTAATTTAAATTAAATATTTCATTTTATTCATGGTACTTTTAAGCATTTGATCACTCTATGTTTTTTATGTTTTTTTTGCTTCGTTTTAGTTGTTTTATTTTGTAATATTGTATATGAGTGTGAAACGGCAAGAATATAAAATATAAGTGAATAAATTATGAACCAACGTTTGCATTGAATTATGTTTAATATATTTAAATTGTATTCAATATTGAATGGTTTTAATGTAAATATATTATTTTAATTTTTTATATTTTTATTTTTATGAATTTTAAATAAAAAAAATAAATAAATATATATAGTTTTTTTAAATATCATTCAGTGTAAACAATATTTTTTAGGCATATTTACACATTTTGGGTTACTTAACACAATAACATTTAATATGCGTTTTATTTTGTTTACATACTTTAATATCTCACGTTAGAATAAGCATTTTTATAAAAATGCAACCTAAATTTCAATCCATTTTATTCTCCAAAACAAAGAAGCCACAGGTAGCAGACACTTTACTTTGCGCTTAATGGGCTTTCTTAGTTGACTTTTATGATTTCTTTGGGTCTTTTATTTTGTATTTCACTCAATTGGAGACTTTACTTTGCTTCACAAGCCAGCCCTCTGTATGTTCAGACTTAATCCGCCTCTGAGACGCAGAGGAAGTGTTTAATGAGGCCTTGCTGTAATGAATGGAAACTGGAGTTTGTTTTTTTCCGTCAGTGAAACTGGTTGCTGGTCTTGCCGAGCCTGACGCGGAGGTTAAAGGTCAAAGACTGAAATGAGTAAATGAATCAGCTCCTGCTTTCGGCTGTGTGAGCATCTCATCAGCAATCCTGAATGTGAAAGGGAGATGCACCTGTTAACCTGTTAATACGTGTCGATCAGTCTTTTGTGTAAATGTAAGCGGTCGTGGTGTTTATAGACCAGCAGTCGAGAAAGCTGAAAGATGTGTGTGAAAACAGTGACCGGACGACACACCTCCTCGGCCGGTCAGCATGTCAGCACGCGTGGCGCTGGTAAAGGGATCGGATTTCACAGTCTGTCTCTCTGTCTCACACTCGCCTGGGTATCTGCATTTCTGATTGGTCGACGCTCAGATACGAGTGTGTACTGATGATATAAACACCAGAGAGAGACAGAGAGAGAGAGAGAGAGAGGTTTGGTCTGTGTGTGCAGAGTGTGTGTGTGTGTGTGTGTGTGTGTGTGTGTGAGTGTGTGTGTGTGTGTGAGTGTGTGAGAGTGTGTGTGTGTGTGAGTGTGTGTGAGGTGTGTGTGTGTGTGTGTGTGTGAGTGTGTGTGGAGTGTGTGTGTGTGAGTGTGTGTGTGAGTGTGTGTATGTGTCTGTTATGTATATGTGTGTGTGTAACATACGTGTGTGTGTTTGTGTGTGTGTCTGTGTGTGTGTGAGGTGTGTGTGTGTGTGTGTGTGTGTGTGTGAGGTGTGAGTGTGTGTGGTGAGTGTGTGTGGAGTGTGTATGTGTGGGTGTGAGTGTGTGAGTGAGGTGTGTGTGTGTGTGGTTGTGTGTGTGTCTGTATGTGTATGCGTGTGTGTGTACTATTATGTGTGTGTTCGTGTGTGTATGTGTGTGTATTTGTATGTACTGTGTGTGTGTATATGTGTGTGTGTGTGTGTGTCTGTGTGTATATTTAGGTGTGTGTATGTGTGTGTGTATTTATGCAAACAAAAACTTATTTTGAATGTGATTAAAGGCACTAAGTCAGTCAGTACTAATATATATATATATATTATTTATTTATATTTTTTATATATATATTTTTAATTTTTTTATTTACGTGCATTGTATAGATTTAAAATTCCATTTATCTTAAAAAAATAAGAGCTCTTTAATGTCTATTTGAAACACAGTATAAAGACTCTCTTTATTAGTCTCAGTATGTTTTAGTATTGGTTAAATGATGCTCACATGTCCTCAAGGCTCTGGGTGATGATTAGCGACTGGTGTTTGTTCTGGGCGGTCAGACAGATGGGTCAGAAAGCAATCACAGCTGATGACAGACTAACTTCAGTCTTGCATCACAAATTGTCCAAAATTCCTTCCAGAGCAATCCAGGAGGAAGCGATCCTCACCTCGTTCATATTTAGTGAAGCTCGCGTCGCGGTAATTACTCCCCGACAGGCTGCGCCCGAAGAACCGGGTCAGAGGTCAAGTGCTGATCTTCTTCTGGACGGACGCGGACGTTGAGCTGCCATAATAAGTGAACGCGTCCTCCGTGTGTATCAGGTGTGTTATTTTGCCATAAAGCCGACATGCATCTCACAGCAGCAGATCCCTCTGGGCCGCTTTTGATTAAAACAGACGGAGGATCAAATGCGCCCCGCGGACCAATTGGAAACCCGTCAGAAAGACTAATAGTCGCCATCGGATTCTGGACCAGCGCCAAACAAATAAATGAACCAGATCAGATCAGCTTAGCTGGCCCCGAGCAGGAAAACAGCCACTTCTGCAATGTTGTATTGTTTTCATGTTCGATGGATTAAAAGTTCACACTGAGCAGAATGGTTCGTGTCTGGCCGTGGAGTGCATTTAGCCGTGCTAGCAGGCCGCGGCTGCTCGTTTAACGCAGGTTTAGCCGCGACAAATCTGACCTGGAATTTCAGCGCTGATGTTAACAAGTGAAGTTTAGTTTCATTGTGCGCTTGCTCGGAGGCACTTGGCAGAATTGCTGATCCTCGCAGACTTATTTGAAACTACATCTGTTCGGTGTGTCTGCTAACCTCGCGCTGCGTATGTGTGTGTGTGTATGTGTGTGTGTGTGTGTGTGCGTCGCGCGTGTGTGTGTGTGCGCGTGTGTGTATGTGTGCGTGTGTCGCGTGCTCGCGTGGTGTAGTGTGTGTGTGTCTGTGTGTGTGTGTGTGTGTGTGCATGCATAAATGTGCGCAGTCGTGTGTGTGTGTGTGTCTGTGTGTGTGTGCACATGTACGTCGTGGCGTGTAGTGTGCGTGTGCGTGTGTGTGTGCGTGTATGTGTGTATGTAATGCGTGTGTATGCGGCGCAAGGCAATATGTAGGTGTGTGTGTCTATGTGTGTGTGTGTGCATGCATCATCTAAATGCGTAATAATATGTGTGTGTGTGTGTGTATATGTGTGTGTGTGTGTGTGTACATCACATGCATGTAAGTGCGCATGTGTGTGTGTGTGTCTATGTGTGTGTGTGTGTGTGTGTGTGTGTGTGTCTGTGTGTGTGTGTGTATGTGTATGTACATCACATTGTGCATGCGTATGTGTGTGTGTGTGTGTCTGTGTGTGTGTGTGTGTGTGTGTGTGTGTCTGTGTGTGTGTGTGTGTGTGTGTGTGCATGCGTGTGCGTGCGTGGTGTGTGTGTGTGTTACCTGTGCTGTAAAGGACAAAAAGTATGTATGCTAAAATGTATTTTGCATTAAATGTTTTAATATGGCAAATATAATATAATGAAATACAGTTTATGCACAATAATGTATAAATAAAATGCTAGCAATAATAAATAAATAAAAAATCTAAATAATGAAAGTTAAAAAGAGAAAGTGTGTGATTTTGTAGCATTATTATTATTATTATTATTATTATTATTATTATTATTATTATTATTATTATTATATATTTCAAGAAAATTAAAATAGTGTAGTAAAGTAAAATATTATTAACAAAGTAACTTTTTATTATTATTTTTTAATTGATTTATTTATATTTAAGGTAATATATTTTTAGGAAATATTACATAATACGGATTTATTTATTGCCACATATTAATTCAGTAGCCATCTAGTGGTAAAATACCTTTATTATTCCTATGTTTTATTTATTTTATGGAACAGACATCTAATACAACATCATTTAAAATACAATGTGATTCTTTTTTCCCTGTTAGTTAGGGATGAAGTTATGGATTAATCTGGGACTACAGACAATTCTGAATGCATTGTCATGAATAAAACATGCACACGGAAACATGTGCCGGAATGAAGTATCCGTTAAGTGCTTGTGTGTTTGTGGCATGGGTGTGATGGTGAGGAGAGGACTGTAGGTGTGCTGGTTGATGGCGAGCGCTGCACCTGCCTGTGATGGTCAAGTAAGTAATTAATCTGCGCTGATGGACTGATGTATGCACAGCATATGGCTGCGAGAGGCAGATTATCTCTGCACCACTTGCTCCTGCTGCTGAATCAGCGATATGCAGTACCGCTGCAGCCGCCCCGGCAAAGCAGCTCTTTATGTCTCTCCATGCGGGCTGCATTAATGTTCTCTCAGATTTGCTCTTTTTGCAGCGCTCAGGATGCTTTCCCGATGGTGATTTATTAGTCCCGAGGAGAATAAATCACACGAGTGACTCCTCCGGTCGTCATGCAGCTGTGGAATAAATGCGATGATAAGTGCATAGGTTCAGATTGAGATCTCTGACTTTCTGATATTTGGCGTTTTTGAAGTAGAAGTCTGAAAAAAAAAAAAAAATATATATATATATATATATATATATATATAAATGTATATATATATATATATACATTTTTATGTATATATATATTTATATATATACTGTATATATATATATATATATATATATATATATATATATATATATATATATATATATATATATATATATATAGATAGATAGATATATGTGTGTGTTTTAAAATGCCCATTTTGTGTGTTTAAAGTTACATTTACAACTTGACACAAATATTAATTTTAATTATACGGATTGCATATTTACAAAAATATATATTTTTGCCTAAAGGAAAATGCAAGTTTCATTTATACAATTTTTCGCTTCTCGTCCTCGCTCCATCCGATCCTCGCAGCGTTTTATAATTTCCTAAACATTTCCGAATATCGTTAGCTTAAAGCCTAGAAATGAGGCTTTCTGCTTGTTTGCACGCTTTTTCTTTATTATATCAAACATCCCATTTAATCGCAGTCCGTATGCGCCTTTAATATTTAAGCGCCTTTAACATGCTTTTGAAAGTCACTTAAGTCGCTTTTTAGCGCAACACCTGGCGTATCGCCAGACCAAACTTTCGCTGAAATGAGGATGTTTTTGCGCGTTATCCTTCCGGACGGTCGGCCTCCCCTGGATATTCTCACAGTGTTCTTTCAGGTCCTCTGAGGCCACCCTCTGGAGATCAACCTGACCGATCTGGCAGAACGAGACGAGCAGAACTCACTCTTTTGGAGAGTTAGACACAGCATCATTACTCCCAATTAGATTCCTATCAAGTCCTGTGGGGAGTTGGAGTTCCGGCACTTTCTGAAAGGAAAGAAGCCTGCACGGCCCGGGCGCCATATGGAGCCAGATAACACAGGTTTGAGGGAGCCCCCAGAACAAACCCTGATTCGATTAAGCCCAGGATTTCTGTGTCTAATTACACGCTGCTCCGGCATCAGTCAGCTTCAACTTTTTTCATCATGTGCGTTTGGGCTGACAGCTCGGGCCCGCCGCGCAGTCTGCGGGAGGAGTTTTCAAAGCTACGAGGAAAACGCCGCCTAATGCATCTATATATTTTCGGGTATGGGCTATTAGCAGAGATTAGACATCGAGAGCTGTCAGCCATATAACGTTACCTGCTTTAAATGATGAAATGGATTGTTTACCTGTCTGTCGGCCGGCAAACCATGCCCCGCTTATTGACAGCCCAGTCATTCTTGGATATGCTACTGGAAAAACACGATTCGCCGGTCGCCTCGCGGAACCATCATTTCCCATAACGCATTGCCGGACGGAGCACGTGTGGACAGGACGGTGATTGTCTTTATGGGGAGCCATTCGCTCTTTTTTTTTTTTTTCCCTCCCGCTAAACCGAGACGCTAGTTTTAGCATTATCTGGGAAGGGTGATCTGTATCCTGACGCTTTTTTTACTTTGCTTGCCGCACAAGAGGCTTTCGTGATTTATACGAGAACGCGCATGCGTGGATGGTGGAGAGAGACGGCTTTGAGAAAAATATGCAGATCTTATGAGGAATGAATCCACTTTAAGCAGCCCGGCATGTATCAGATCGATTGATTGAACGTGACGGGCTAGAGGCCATTTATTGTGTTACCAAGACTTTTCTTTCCAATGAACGCTTTTTTGTGAACCGTATTCACCCGAGAAACCCTAACAAGAAAAAGAAATGTTTGCTGACGATTAAAGCGTGTGTTTTAGGATTTCAAGGATCATGTGACGCTGAAGACTAGAGTCATGGTGCTAAAAATGGCTTTGAAAGTCACAGGAATAAATACACTGTACAATATATTCCCATAGAAAAATGGTTATTTTGAGTTTTAATAATAAATAGATTTTTATAACACTTTATGTCTTGATTAGGAATTGGTATTTATGTAAATCATCTTCATACAGTACATGCCAAGATGGCAGTGATAATATTTAAAGTTTAATTATACATCGTATATGATGTATGTCATAATGCCCTATATATATATATATATATATATATATATATATATATATATATATATATATATATATATATGTATGTATATATATGTATATATATATACATATATATATATATATATATATATATATGAGCAATTGACAAATCAAAACACCTGTGACAGCAAAAAATGACAGAAATGACTTCACAAATAGCATGAAAAAAATGTATATTCCTTCTTAGAGTTACAAATAGCATGAGATATCTTAATGTTAGGTTATTATTTTTTTGCCTTTAACACTATAAGACATATTATACTCAACACTACCAGCATCGTGGGTATTATTTCCATTACAATTAACCTTTTAACCCAAGTAAATAAAGCTCAGTATAGACAATCAGGCCAACTAGACAAATCTGCAAAAAGTAAAAGTAAAGGTTTTAGGCCTGAATGAGTTGCAGTAGTACTGAATTTGATTCAAACGGACAAAGTGTAATGGCGCTTGTACAGAAGGTTTTGGAGAGTTATATCCATAGTAATGATGAAAGTAATACCAGTGAAAACATATTAAACATGTTTCCCCTGGTTTTGTGTGAATTATAGCTGGAGGATTTCTTTCTGAGATTCACTTTTAGAAACAGATGTGTGTGTGTGTGTGTGTGTGTGTGTCTTCACAGACTCAAGTATTGATCTGATATTCATAGCAGGCAGTAAAAGGTCAGCACGTGGAGTTAAAATGAAAGATGGTTAGCGTGCGCTAATGTGCACACATGTAGCCAGATCATTTCTGCGGTTAAATGTTCCCACAAGGCTATTCGGGAAGACCGGGCGTAAATTACAAGCACCGCCTCTTCAGACTGATCTCCATCTGTAGTGATTGTGATTGTAAATCTCCCAGCTCTTCTTCTGGCTGCCATTACCTGAGCGCTCTCTCAGCCCTGTTGATTGCTTACTGTCAGCATTCAAGCTGATTTACACACTACCTGGCTAAAACCTTCTCCGGTATACCCATCCATCCATCTGTCCGTCCCCGTCCTCTCTTTAGCTTGTCGTTCAGATGGCTTGCAATTCTCTGAGTGACCAGCAGGATTATGAGACAGCGGTGGATAAATAAGGACATTTAATTATAAATGCATAAAAGCCATGCTCAGATTTTTCTCTTGTCTACCACTGGTCGTTTGTAAACTGTGAAGTCCCATTTCAAAAATCAGTCTCATTGGCTGTCAGAAGTCACGCCAACGCCTGGATTGAAGGCGGCTGAACCATAACTCAAGACCTAATCGAACAACGAAATCATAATACAAACATCACTTTTAACCACGCAAAGCCTGAAATATAAGAATGAAATAACGTGAAAGAATGGTTATTGCTTTTGTGAGTGTCGATAACTGCAGAACATTGAGACAACAGAGAGAGTTTGGCACGTGACTAATTGTTTAGCTGAATGACAAATAAAGGAAACCTGTTTGAAAAAACAGAAGTTGCTTTTATTTTCTAGCCCATTTCATTTACTAACAGAAGTAGAACAAAAATAGTAGTGGGCATCGGGACGCTGCCATAACGGAGAAACGATTCAGTCGATTCTGAGATTTTCCGATGCGCATCGCATTCTTCTGGATGATAACGATAAAGATAAATCCATAAAGATATAGTTCTAAAAATTGTATTTTTAATATTAATCGAATAGACTCCACGCCGCAACGGTAATGATACAGAGAAACGATACCATTGGAATAATTTTGAGAACTACTTTTTGCAGCTGATTAACGATACAAAAATTGACAGCCAATCAGAACTGGCCCTGTTAGGATAAACAGATTTCGATACCGCTCACCAGACGTGGACGCTTAATGTCGTTATCTTTATAGTTATATTTATCAATGATCGAATTAGAAGGGGTGGGCTATGTTTAGCATGAATCTTTTGTCATAAAAAGCATTCCTATGGTGATATCACAACCAGATCTTAAACATTTGGAGTTGAAAAGCGGATAAAAAACTAAAGTGAGAGCTACCATCTGCTGTCAAAGCAAGGCTCAGAATCACACGCATTCCCATATACCACAAAGTTTTTGCACTGATTTTCAGTCAGTTGATCACAAAACTGGGCAATGGAAATGTTTTTGTTTTACCCAGTGTATGTGCAAATTCATTTTTTATTGGTATTATAACCTCCAAGAAACTCCCTTATACATGGCTGCCTCTTTAGTCACTTAACACTGGTTAATGGAAAGGTCATAAAAGTCGCCATTTTTATCAACATGTATAGAATATTGCAGAAGTTTTCTCTCTATCTATAAGTGTTTCACTGAGATGCGTAGTCTCTGGCCTGCTCCAGTGCAGCTCATCAGTGTCTCTACGGTTTCTCAAGAGCTGCTCGGTCACTATCTATCGGGTCACTGGGATCAGTATTGATAGTAATCTCTTCACAGTGATGTGAGTAAAAATAGCAGAATGCTAAATTAAAAACAGACTTGTTTTGACTTCAGGCCTATAATTAACATGTGGTTATTGATGAAAGACAGACATAGAGCGCATTCTATAGCCGCACAGCGATGTGTGTGTGTTGTATTGAGCTGGGTGTATTTGTACACATGTATGTGTGAGCGCAGTGTGAAGGTTTGTTTTGATGTGGATAAGAGAGGGCTAGATATGCAGCCTGAAGCAGCACAACCTAACATCAACAGAGTGGAAAAACAGGTCAACAGCTCTAGAATACTGCTCTCTCTCTCTGTGAGAGAGAGTGTGTGTGTGTGTGTGTGTGTGTGTAATGCGTTCAGGCGATGTATCGGCCCCTTTAGAGTGCACAAAGTTTTCAGATATTAGCTAGACGTCAGTCAATGCCATCATCATCCAGACACGTGGGAAGATTTCAACAAATAATGTTTTTTTTATTGACACGAATGATGTTAAGAACTAAATATTTAAAATGATGAATAATAATATTACTAAGATTTTACAGTCTCTGGAAGAGTCAATGCAGACGTGTTATTTCAAACTCATGAGCATGATGCTATGAGTAGAATAGGTAGTTTCAGGCATTGATTTGTGGTCGGCATGCCTTTCTGATGTCCTGATGTAGTTAAGCTTGGCTTTTTTGGGGTTTTTATGCTTAGATACCATAGCAATCTATTTATGTGGTAGCTACAGGAAAAACTTTCTAATTGTTCTTAAAGACTGTTGCTATAGCATTCTAGTTATGGATATGGCTTTTTGATGTTCATATACTATTTATATTAGCATTCTTGTATTTATTTATAATGCTGGCATGCTATTCTATTGTAGTTATTATGGCTTTCCTGGTATTTCTTACTATGTTGCCATACAGTGTTCTGGTTATAGTTACTACTGGCATTCTGGGTATTCATACAAGAATCACTGACATTCTGTTATAGTTTTTATAGTTTTTTGATGTTTTTCGTAGTTTGCCATGGCACCTTTGCCGCAGTGCCTTTATAGGTTTCTATTGATGTTCTGTTCTTACCTCTTGCCCATTTTATGTTATATTGTAATTGCTCTGGCTTTCTGCGTTCATTCCTTAGAGATATCGCGGGCATTCTGTTATAGAATCTTTATAGCTTTTTATGTGTTTACGTGGCTATCATGGCAACTTTGTTATGATTTCTATGGCTTTCTATTATTCTTACACTGTTACTATAGTGTTGATTTACATAGTTACCATGACTTTCCTGAGTATTTCATATAAAGTTATCATGGCATTCTATTGTATGAATTTTATGGATTTTTGATGTATTTTTATGTGATTGCCACTGTGGCACTTTGTTATCCAGATTGCCTTGGCTTTCCTGACATTCTAATGTAAGCTTCTATAATTATACTAAATTTACTACATGTCCTTTAGTGAGTCTAGATTGTGCTGTATTCTTGCAAACACTGTTTTCATAAAAATACCCCTATAAATAAATACAGTTATTCCTGCTTTGCTATTCCAGGATAAGAAAGTCATAATGCTCAGGCTGTTTTGATAAAATAGTACAAGCCAAGTCAAAGGAGATAATGTAACTCTGGTTTGCCCATCACACTGGAGATGGAGGTTTAATGGAGCACATTGCAATGTATGGGATACAGTATTTCTCACAGTGTGCTTCAGTCACCCTTACTTTCTGTGGTGCTCATAGGAGCATCACTGTGATGAACAGCTCTTCATCACTTACTGTACATCACAGCAGTAATAATGAAAGTTGCCAGTCAGAGTCCCCACACCGTCTTTGTGCAGCTACTTACTGCATTTTCTAATCCCTTTCAAATAAGATAAGTGAGTGAAGGACAAACAGTGTAGAGGTGACACTCATAATCAGACACATCACCGCGTCTTTGTTAGTTTTATCAGAGCTCAGTCACTACAGTTTCACGTACTGGAACAGGAATGAGATAGTTGGGGTATATTGAGTGAAGACAATAAGGCAGTGCAAGCGTGATGCACTAAAGGCAAAATCTCTGATGGAGTACGGCGAATCATTATTTGGATATTCAAAATGGTTGTGAGCCAGAAACCTTGCACCCTGGAGTCGGGCGTGCAGAGGTCATAAGGATGCGATTGCATATTCTCAAACCAAAGAGATCTTCTTATATAAGTTATTATACATCCATGCACCCCTAAAGCGGCACAGTGTTGGTTCATTCTTTCATAACCAGTAGCCTAAATGTTCATGCAAAAAAAAGAAGTAAGTGCTATTATTCTAGCTATCACTTGTGTCTTTAGAAATACTGTGTTTCATCGTGAAGTAGAACTTCTAAAAAGAAGACAACAACTAGAAATTAGTAGATTTAAGTTGTATTCACCACTGTTTCCAGAACAGTTCAATTCCTAAAACCTATGAAGACTAAAGAGACTATAAGTGGGAGCATATAACTCTGCAAAGGACAGTCTAGCGCTTCTGACTCAGCAACCTTTAGGTAAGTTGCATTTTTTTATTAATAGAGATCTGCTTTAAGATTTTGATCCCAATTGCCAGTAGTGATTGGCTATGTCTCCTGATCACAAAGTCAGACATGAGTGTTATATTTATAACACTGATTACATAATCAATGATTATATCATGCCATCACTCTCAAAATGCATGGGCAGTTTGTAAAATGTAGAAGTCAAACCTAATCACATTTTATGCAGATAGAAGTTTTCAGAGGTCGTGATTTATTTATTTCTGTGTGGGAAAATTTTGTTAGCCAATACAGTATTAGTTCTTGAAACACAGAGTGAGATATTTATTAGAGAGCCATCTGACCCTCAGGCAACATTACAGCTAGAGGTATGACTTTTTTCAAAGTTTTGATTTTTTTTATCCATATAAAATAGTCCATTTTGACAGCAGTGGCTCAATACAGTTTTTTGGCATGAGAAACAAAAAGCGTACATACGCATTCAGTTCTTAGTAAATCGCGGAAGTTGTAATGTTATTCTGCAAGTTGCTCAGATTCGAATCAAGTGATCATAATCTATTCCACATGTGGGTGGGTATATGCTAATGACCTTGCTGTGATGTCATAATCAACTTAGTTTTAGATTCTTGGCTTTGCGACTCAGACACATGCAGCTATGGCTGAAAATGTGTTCTGGAGCCGATTATTGGATATCTCGCCTACTTTCACGCCTAGATGAATGTGCGTTCTAACAATGAGTCAGCATTTATATTCATTTCTGGGCAGGATGAGAAATAATCATTTACAATGTGTAAACAGTGTTTACCATTACTCACACATCCCGGGCAGCAGGGAGTTTATTGGCCCTTTGAGAGGCGCAGAGAAAATGAGGCAGCTGTCTTCGCCTCATTACTCCTGCATGCCACTTCATGTTGTTCTGCAGATGAGAAGGCAGAGCTAAAACAGCAGATGGGAGGCTGATCACATGCTGTCAGGCAGGCAGAAGAGATTGTAGTAAAAAAATCCAAAGATTTGTCCCTTAGATCCAAAACACACTGCAGGAGCCTCTTTTACAGTGGCAAAGCGCCATGTTTAGAGGAGCGATAAAGGGTTAATATGCTTTGCCATAAGTTATTCTTATGATATTACTCCAGTCGAAATCATTTCTAATATGCTAGTTTTATTATTGGAATTATCAATGCTTGAAACAATTCATGCATTTTTATTATTATTTTTATTTTTTCTTGCTTTTTCAAGATTCTTTGATGAATAACAAGTTTAAATAGCATTTGCTCAAAACATGAATCCTTTCTAACAATTTTAAAGCCATTCTCTCACTTCTTTTATTAATTTAACACATCTTTTGTGAAAAGAAAGAATAAAAAGTAGGGACAAATTCACCGACCTTTCCCCAGACAGTAGTGCTTATTTTGTTAGAATAATTTCATGAAGAGGTCCATGCGTTTTCTCTGGGTGTTTTGATGAGCGCCAAGAGAAAATAAAATCTTACTGATCCCAGAGCTTTTGAGTAAGTGCTTTTAAAAAACATTTTTTGCTTCTTCTTACTATATTTAAATGCAATATATTGAAATAATAAATATAATAAATGCAAATACATATACACTACAAAATTATAATAAACAAGTAAACCTAATAATTAAATGTTGAATCTTTGCAAACTGTTTTATGTCTGACATACGTTAATAAATTCTTAAAAGCAAAATGAAACATATATTGAAGGCAATGCGTTGTATGTGTTGATTGGATTGTTTTCAATCTGGACTAACATCAGTATACTTTATCTTTCTGCACTGCGATATTTTCGCTAACTCGCTCATTATTACAATTAGTACAAATAATCACTTGTTTTCGCATACAATCCAAGAAAGCGACTATTCATTCAATAGGATGCAGTGATGATCCTCAAACGAAAGTGGGAAGGACAATATTTTCATCGTTTGGTGTGTTATCGGTATCGAAATGCTTCAGTGCGTACATTATTTTTGCTGCGTGAATGATTTTAGACATAATCAGCCTCAATGTCAAAGAAACAGAGACGATTCCTAGCCACATAGAACAATCTGATGCGCCTCAGACTAAGTGGAAACATCAGCGAAATGAAGCTGAAGTATGCGGATATTTGTAATTCTCGTATGTCTCTTGCAATGAGAAGAGCTAAGTTACGCTGTGGCGTACAAGCCATTTATACAACTCATTTTCAAATGATTCCTCGGCGCTCAGATGCTCCATGGCATCTCAGAAAACAGAGAACAGACGAACTGGTGTTGCTTGAATTTCACCCGGCAGAAGCAAAAACCGATTTTCAAAGGTGCACGAAGTTTTTTCTTGTACGGTGTGCGCCGTCACCTGGAGAAAACTTCCCTGCACAGGATCTGACATCAAGCGAAAGTGCTTATGAAAGATCAAGCCCGCCAGCCTGCGCAGTCTCCCACAGAACCTCTTCAGATGTGGAGACGCCGCGCCCGCAAAAACATGGACTTCCGTGACGTCAGGCTGCATTTGAAAACAGGTGATGGAGATGATCAAAAAAACTGGCTTTACTGACTCGATGCTCGCGATTATCCCATGCGGCCTTACTTTTAGTCAGCTTAACCAAACTGAAAGATCTCCTACTGCAGTGAAATCTTCTCGTTATTGCGCTCCTAACTAGCGTTAATATTCTCATTACAGTCCAAGTTAGACATTTTACTAGTCCTTGGTTTCTTCAAAGTCAAGGAGATCAGCAGATCTAACGAAAGCTAGCATTCCTGGGTCCACTTTTCCCAGGTCAATCCCAATAGCCTGACCGTAGTAGACACTTCTAACAAAACGAGCGCCAACCACGACAAAACCCCTTCTTCTTCGGATCAGATCAGAGACAAAGAGACAATGAAAGGAGAAAACCAGTGCGAGTCATAACAGCAGTGAGCCTCACACCAACGCTGCGCTGTCGTTAAATCAATAAGTCGAAATATTCAATGGATGAAGCACTTTGAAACTAATTGAAAACGGCTCCATTTACCTCGCCAGCCCTTTAATGAGCTTAACGACGCTGTTGTTCTGAGCGTCCCAGGGTCTGCAACGGGAAGATCTGCAGAAGCACTTGTCTGAAATCTCTGTGTACGTGTGGTCCGTGAGGCCCTGAGGCCGAGCTGAGATCTCTGACAGAGGCATCTTTCTGCCGCCGCGTCCGAATAAACGGCGGGCGAATTGTTGACGCGTGAGTGGATGTGAGCGTTTAAGTCACTGGCAGCTGCAGGCGTCTCAAATGTTCGGATCCATAAAGTAATGGCGAACATCACTTATCTGACAGAGCGAAGGCTTAAAGAAAATATTGGATTTATCTTTACAGAAGCAAATGTTCTAAGCTAAATCCAATCAAAAGCTTTTTAATGGCAGCGAGCCAGTGAAAATACAGAGTGCTGGAAAAGATTGTCTTTGAAACGCACTGCTTACAGCCATGGCGGCTGATTTGCGTATATACAGCAGGCCTAATACATTTTTATGTAATGCATATATATATATATAGGAATCTCTGAAATGTTGTACGTTGTTTTGAAAATTTGCAATGAAACGAAGCTAAAGGCCTTAAGTCACGTGGATGCCACCTTTTATTCACCAAAGAACACGGAGAATAGTGAAGATATGATTAAACGGATCAATTTTACACTTATTGCGTGAGATCATTTACTATCTGATCACTTCGCGGGTCCCAGCACGAGGCGACAAAGGGCTGAAAAAACGACGCTTCGTGAGATTCCGCTGGGGGAACGTCCCAGCAACTAATTGATTTGACCTCATTGCTGCAACATGACTAGCTACAAAAAGAATAATGCCTTATCGGATGTTATCGGAACAATTTTATTTTCAGTATACAGTGCGGTGAGTGCTTTGTTTCGTTGTTGTGATATGACTACACGTGAGATTCTCTGTCGGTGATGGCCGGAGGGTCAGAAGGTAGGGTCACGATTAGGGGCACTGTGTCTGATTCATCGAGAGAGTTGTGTGTTTTGGTGGCCTGTGCTTGCTGGGTTCCAGGGCCCTGCGCCCTCTGCGCCCCATGTGTGGAACGACTGCATGCTCTGCACAACACGCTAGGGCACCATCTGGATGCATGGTGAGCACTAATGGAGCCGAGCGCGTTTAGTTTTGACTTTGAGTGGACGGCTAATGTTAATGTAAGTGGAGGCATTAGCCCTGGATGTATGTTTACAGGTAGATGTTGCCTATTAGTTTTAATGATCAACATCGTACGCAACGCACTTGGGCCGTCGACCGACCGCGAGGTTAACGGCTAGCAGCGACAGCACCGCCGCTCGTGCTGCTTCTCAGTTGAGCGAGGGGCTCAGGAACACTCCTCTGGAGCAACAGCAAACAAATCCAGGAGCGCTACAGACGCTTAACGCTACATACGCCTGTAACTCTTTGAACAAGTCCCTCTGTGCTTAAATTAGCTGTGCAAATCGCTAATGTGAGTAATGGAATCTGCGCGGTTGTGAGGGCTTAAATAAATGGGATTTAATGCAAATCTTGAGCATCACTCCTACTGCCAATTAAGCTAACCAGGTTTTAGCCGTAAGTGATTTTATTACATTAGCACGCGCGCTCTGACTGCATTAGTGACGGTTTAATCTAGCTTTCAATGTCAAATTAGCGCTGAGTGACAGGCCAGGAAGAAGCGTGTTTAGTCTCTGGCCGAGCACCTTGAGATCACACTCTGCAAACTCTACCGAGAAATCCGCGCGCTTCAACGTGATTCCAAGAGCTGGGACGAGGCACTTTAGTTTAGTGACTGCACTTACTGGAGCGACTGTAAGGCGCTATAAACGCTCTGTTCTGATTGGGGAAAAAATGCTGCCTTGTGTAAAAGTATCATTGAAACAGTGCAGTGTGAGATTATTTTGTCAAATAAATAAATAAATAATATATATATATATATACATACATATATATATATATATATATATATATATATATACAATTTGTTTATTTATATTTATTTCCATATTTATTTATTTATATTTATTTATATTTATTTATTTATCAAGTGTAAAATAAATTGTTACTAGTAAATAAATCTCATCTTAAAAACAGTTAAGTGTATTATGTGTACAGTGACAAAAAAAAAAAAAAATATATATATATATATATATATATATATATATATATATATATAATTTCTTGAATTAAAACAGTAACAATCAATAAAATATAATAAAATTATAAAATTATTATGTACTTATTTAAAAATTTTTTGCATTAATAATCTTGTGATTTTTTTCTTTTTTCCTTCAGAAATTCAAAGAAAGGTAAAGGAGAGTTAATACACATTATTTAAATAATGCATTATTTATTGATTGATTTATTCAGTATTACTTATTTACAAAACTAATAATTCATAAAAAATAATGCCTTATTTATTTATTGTTGTATTGTCAAAAGTATGGGAAGAAATGTTACGTTAAAATGCAATTTTTTTATTGCTGCTATTACTACTTTGAAAATTGTACTCTTTCCGGCCGTAGTAATAGCCTGTTTCTGTCGTGGAAATTAAATGGCTTTTTATTTTGATGGTTTGATATGAAGACCGATATGACAATATTTTTATCAAACGAAATGGTTATAAAATAAATAAAGTTTCTCTCAGTGACTCGGCGGCAGGATTGTCGCTCAAAAGGATTGATGGTAAAAGAAACGTCGGATGCGTTAAAGGCCGTTATTGTTGCGTGGCGATGAACTAAGCCGGATCTTCTCCGTCTGGTGTGGTGTTTTAACAGACAGAATGCGCTCCTGTCACGATTAGACCGATAATCTCAGCTGAATAAACCTTGGTTGTTGTTAGCAGTTGGCAAGGTGCTGGGAAAGTGGAGCAGTGATGAATCTGCCTCAGACCGCCTGCTTCCTCTCTTCAGATTCTCTCTTCCAATCTTTCATCAGCGCAGGGTTTATTACGCGCGCCCTCTTTAAAGAGGCTCGTCACTTGATGAATGGAGCTGAGCTCTGACGCTGGTGTTCATGAAGGAGACGCGGCTGAATCTTCAACGGTCCCAGATACTCCACGAGTCCAAAACGCAAAGCGTAGCCGCAAAATATCACAGCAGCGCTCTGCTCCAAGTGATGCCTGCTTATCTTACAGCCGCTTTCTAAAAGTTCGTTGGTCTCGGTGATTTTGAACACTGGCATGAAGTCAGTTCCATTCGCTTTTCACATTGCATCTTTTATTGTAATTATTAATTGCATATATTTGTGTGTCTTATGGTCATGGACCAAAAGTATTGGCGCCTTTGTAAAACGCTTTGATCAAAGAAGGCCGTGACAGTTCATGTGCAATGCTGGTCCTTTTGATCTTTTATTTAAACACATTCGCAAAAAGCTAGCTTTCAGCGACTGGTTGAAGATACATCGTTTGACATAAAAGCTTTTTTCTCAAATACACGCTGGACGCCAGAAAAGATCGCTGAAGTATA
>NC_056701.1:2970839-2974373 GCF_018831695.1 Puntigrus tetrazona
GCAAGATTATTTAAGGCTAGCGTTGAGTAATGAGATATGTGTGAAAATGTGGAAATCAGTACAAACATTTTTAATTGGTCTCAAAATAGAGCTTTGTTATAATAACTTCTTTTCAAATTTTCCCTTCACATTTTGGTAAAAATTGAACAGATGTATTTACCAGAGCCATAAAGTCGGGCGTGAGAGCACCACTATACAGAGAGAGAATGTATTTTTGGGAGAAACTTCTCCAAGTGGGCGTCTGAGGACTGATTTCTATCAGAATGCTGTGTGTGTGTTTAAGCGGTCAGGTAGAGAGAGGTGTGTGTGTGTGTGTGTGTATTTGATCCCACAAATTGTAGTTTGTTTATGCGATCATGATTGATACTGAACAGGTGGTTGTGTAGCTGGATGACCTGTCCTCTCTTTTGTGCAGCGTTCAGTCACCCCGATCCGAGAGCCGGTGTGTGTGTGTGTGGCCAGCTCAGGGCAGGTGCTGCGCGCCGTCTAATCGATGGTATGTTGTAAATGTATTTTATGATGCTGTTTGTCCGGGCCTGGGAGAGCAACGAGTGCAGTTCGTGGCGCTGCAGCCGGCGATTGTGAAGATCTGGGCCAGCGACTCTCGGCGTTCATATGATCAGCATCAAACCGTGTCCGGATCACTTTTTGATTATCCTATCTAGATCAGACACCTGCTCAAACCGAGGATATGTCCACAGAATTGGAAGCTAGATCAAACTAGCGTTGAGAATCAGACTGGAGATTCACGGTCGAAGAGAAGTCACAGAAGATTCAAAGGCTGGCCAGATAGGACCTAAATCTTTACATGGAGAATAAAACTAGAGCGTGAATCACAGTCAGAAGAGCCGGATCAGAATCAGCTGGAGTTGAAGAAGCAGACAGTTAGAATTCATGAATGAGAAAAAAATGGACTAGTTTTGAAAATCAAATTAAAATTGCATAACTGTCCTGTGTGAATCAGACCTTCAGAGATGTGCAGAGAAATTGGAGATTTAGTTTGTAGGTGAAATCAAACTGAGTATTTGAGAATGAAGACTGGAGATTCAGTGTGATCAGAGATTCACGGTCGAAGAGAGTCTAGAGATTTACAAAGCTGGCCAGATGGGATTGGCGTCTTTACGCCCGGAGGAATGAGCTAGGCGGCGAATCACAGTCAGAAGAACTGAATCCAAAATCAGCTGGAGTTGAAGAAACGAACCAGGTGAGATCACAGACGAACAATTGGAGGAACGAAGATTATGAAGAATCAAATTAGAGTCAGAGGATTAAAAGAATTCAAAGATTCAAAGAATTAGGCTGCAGACTCTGGACAATCAAAACTAGGAGTCAGAGGTTCAAAGTTGAAGAATCAGTCTAGACTTGAAGAGATACAGGACTAGAGAGTCAGAGGAATTAGAATCAGAACTGGAGTTAAAGAATCAAATATACTAATATTTAATCAAAAGAGAGGATATTACGTAGAAATCAAACATCTAGCTAAATTTATGATTACAATTCAAATTAGAATCAATTCATTAAACAGCCAGAATCAAACTATAGTCAGAGAAGAATCAGATTCAGTCAATCATGAGCTAAGGTCGAACAACCAAGATCCTAAAGTGAAACTGGTATGAGAGATTCACGGCCGAAGAAAGTCTAAATTTCGCGGGTAGATAGGACTGGCATCTCTTTAAATTGGAGAATAAAACTGAAGTGATGAATCACAGTCAGAGAGCTGGATCAAAAGAATCAACTGCAGTTGAAGAAACAAACCCAGTTAGAGATTATGATGAAAGATGGATGTATAGAATCAAATTAAGTCAAGTTAAAGTCAAATAAGTCAGAGCTGAACTAAAGATAGTCAAAGCTAGAGTCAGAGGTTCCAAAGAGTTGAAGAATCAGTCTGGGCCAGATAAACTAGAGGCGGATTCAGACTCAATCGCGTTCGTTTCAGAGAATCACACTAATGGCGAGTCAGGCCATAGAATCAAGCTGGAGTTAAAGATCAAATATACTATGGCTAATCAAAGGACATCTCCATTTAGTCAAACATCTACTTCGAGCCACTGATTCTGATTCAAATTGGGGAATCAGTTCATTAAATGACAGAATCAAGCGCTATAGTCAGAGGAAGTCAAGTTGATCAATCGACCAAGGTCGAACAATAGAATCCTGAGTAGAAACGCTGAGTGCTGGGAAGTTTAGAAAATGTGGATAGAGAAATCGAATTAAATCGAACTATCCAGTGAGTAAGGCCGGCATCTGAAATCAAAGGAAGTAAGTCAGATCAGAGACTAATTCTGGCATTAGGGGTCCGAGAATTAAAGATTCGAGCTGGAGGTGGGGGTTATTATCGAACAAATCTTCCAGGTCAGATAACAGAACTGCAGAAAACAACCACAAATTAGTTTTACTCGCTCCTATTCACAGCAGCAGCTGCGTGAGAGGAATAGGCAGATCTGGACAGATGCATCCTGTTACATGTTTTCTCTCGTAGTCTAATTATCATTCTAATAATATTCCTCTGAGTCTAAGAGAGATACTGGGGAGGAAAAAATGACACAGATAGAAATCCAATTAAATGGCAGATAGGCTGGAGAAGGCAGTGGCAGTGATCAGATGATATTACAGCGTGCGTGTGTGTGTGTGTGTGTGGCCTTATGGAGCGGCGGCATTTCTCTCTCTCTTTCTCCATGGTTTGTCGGAAGTTTCATTTTGGTATGTCCTGCAGGCAGATGTTGATGACCTGTTTTAAGATTGTACTTTGTTGCCTTGGTGATACTACAGAGCGTCTGCTCCTTGCCTCCTCCTCCACTCGCTCTGTTTCTCTTTTATAGAGGACTGGGCCCAGCTTGAGGCCGATCTGTGATATAACACATCTAGGTCACATTTCGTCCAAGCAATCTCAGAAAAAAAAACAGCATTATTAATAAAGTGTGGCCTCTTTTGGACGTGCGGATTTTCCTTCTTTTATACCACATTTCATTTACTTTTGGTTATTCTAAAAGCATTCTTGAAATTCTCTTTATTATAATGTTATTTTTTCCCTGCTTTGTTATTATCTTTTTTTAAAGTCTACATGTAGTTTTGTATAACAAAACCGAGTCGCTGCAAACATAAATACTTATAATTATAATTAAATACTTTGTTCACGTATTGTTTATAACCACATGTACATATTTCTAAGCGACAGTCAATGAAAAATTACCTTAAATGTATATATACTGTTTCAGAAACTTTCCAAAGTTAGTTTCTTGCTAAATTAGTACCAAAAATATTACTTTTCATTCTATTAGCCAAAATTAGCAGTAAATGTTATGTAGCTCATGTTAAAAAAAAAAAAAAAATGGGTTGGTATAATTTTTATTTATTTTTTCTTTCACATTATAGTAATTGAAATATTTATTTATTTATTATTTATAATACCAAAGTAAAATGTGATATATTTAATTAGTCTGATTAATGTCATGATGCAATAAAAAGTCCCTAAATTATTTATATTTTTGTTTTTTTGATAAAGCGAGTTTATATGAGATATTTTCAAAATAATTT
>NC_056701.1:2979473-2984473 GCF_018831695.1 Puntigrus tetrazona
CACACACACTCCACACACACACTCACACTCTCTCTCTCTCTCTCTCTCTCTCTCTCTGGTGTTTATCATCATTCGCACACTCGTATCTGAGCGCCGACCAATCAGAAGGCAGATACCTAGGCGAGTGAGACAGAGAGACAGACTGTGAAATCCGATCCTTTACCAGCGCCGCGTGCCGCATGCTGACCGGCCGAGGAGGTGTGTGTCCGGTCACCGCTTTTCACACACATCTTTCAGCTTTCTCACGACACCGTCTATAAACACACGACCGCTTACATTTACACAAAGACTGATCGATACGTATTAACAGGTTAACAGGTGCATCTCCTTCACATTCAGGATTGCTGATGAGATGCTCACACAGCCAAACGGAGCTGATTCATTTACTCATTTCAGTCTTTGACCTTTAACCTCCGCGCCAGGCTCGAAGACCAGCAACCAGTTTCACTGACGGAAAAACAAACTCGATTTCCATTCATTACAGCAAAGGCCTCATTAAACACTTCCTCTCGCCTCACAGACGGATTAAGTCTGAACATACACAGAGCTGGCTTGTGAAGCAAAGTAAAAGTCTCCAATTGAGTGAAATACAAAATAAAAGACCCAAAGAAATACGCAAAAGTCAACAGAAAGCCCATTAAACGCAAGTAAAGTGTCTACTTTTATGGCTTCTTTGTTTTTGGAGAATAAAATGGTTGAAATTTTGGTTGCATTTTATAAAAATGCTTATTCCAACGTAGATATTAAAGTATGTAAACAAAATAAGAACGCATATTAAATGTTATTGTGTTAAAAGTAACCCAAAAATGTGTAAATATGCCTAAAAATATTGTTACACTGAATGATATTTAAAAATATATATATTTATTATTTTTTTTTATTATTTAAAATTCATAAAAATAAAAATATAAAAATTAAAAATAATATGTTACATTAAAACCATTCAATTGGTACAATTTAAAATATATTAAACATAATTCAATGCAACGTTGGTTCATAATTTATTCTTATATTTTATATTCAAGCGTTTACACTCATATACAATATTACAAAAATAAAAC
This sequence comes from Puntigrus tetrazona, assembly GCF_018831695.1. NCBI lineage: Eukaryota > Metazoa > Chordata > Actinopteri > Cypriniformes > Cyprinidae > Puntigrus > Puntigrus tetrazona. The sequence continues at coordinate 2,980,535 of NC_056701.1, forward strand.
AACTAAACGAAACAAAAACACAACAAAAACATAGACGAATCAAATGCTTAAAAGTACCATGAATAAAATGAAATATTTAATTTAAATTAAAAAAATGGGTTTAGATATATATATATTTGAAAACAAAGCATTTTCACCCTTTTGCCATCTTTACTGCATTTCGATCTAATAAACACAACAAGAGGCTTCAAAAACCTGACTGTGAACTAACAGACAGACATCTCACAAAACAGAAAAAAACAAGTGGCAAGCGCGAAAGTGTCCAGCAGAGCACGAGACCTCCGTCTTTAATCACGCGCGCTCCTCCAAGTCATCAAGCTAAGTCGGGCGCCATTGTTGATCAGAAGCCGATGAGTGATTTCGCAGAGCCGCGGTTCGCGAGCGCCATGTCGTAAATCACGGCTGATTCGCGCTGGAGGTACGCAGACAGCTCACAGTAAATCAAAAAAGCCATCTGCCCGCTGGACGGCCGCCGCAGCCGCTGCACCCAGCCATCCGTCATGTCGCCGCCGCCGCCGCCATTTACATTTATTTACATTTAGCGCCAGCGCCTCATTACGCACAGGAAGTGGAGAGGGAAGCGTGGAGCGGAGAACACAAACACCGCTTACTAACAAACTAACTTTTGAAGGAGAAATCAGGACGAACGCCTGGAGAAGAGAGGCGACGGATACAGCTGAAGGGCCTTCTTTCATGTTGACCGAGAGCTGTTTTTATCTCCGGTGAATATTGAGCCGTGTTTCATGTCAGCGCTGCATGCTAACGTGATAATGAAGTTAACTCTATCGCACTTCAAGTTGTGCTAATATTTTCAAATACGGTTTAGTCGCTACGTGTTGTGTTCAAACTTTTATTCGTATTTGTATTATGTTTTATTTTTGCCGTTTCTCAGTTATTTAAGTTCTGTAACTTGAAAATGTAAATAATAGCTGAATTGAGTTTTTTTATTATTATTGATATAGTTTGCATTAAGTTTCGGTTTTTTGAGTTTTAGTGAATTCTGTGTTTTTAGTTCTTGAACTTAAAATAAATTATAATTTACATTTTTGTTTTATTTATATATACATATATACACGGACTATAAAACGCCAACCTCCAGAGTGGAGAGCGGATGCTTCTCTGGCAGACGAGCTAAACACCTTTATGCTCGCTTTCGAGGCTGCAGCTAATCACGCTTAGCACGCTTAGCGCCATAGCTGCATGATGAACAGCACGCACGCCGAGAGAGCCGAGAGAGGGAATCATGTTCACCATTTCGAGCACGCACGTAAGGAGGGCATTCAGGAGAGTGAACACCAGGAAGGCAGCAGGACCTGACGGCATCACAGGTCTGGTTCTGAGAGCCTGTGCTGACCAGCTAGCACCGGTGTTCACTGAGATATTTAATCTCTCCCTGAAACAGTCTGTAGTCCCCTCGCGTTTCAAACAGTCCATCATTGTTCCTGTGCGGAAGAAACCTCAACCATCTTGCCTTAATGATTACCGCCCTGTAGCTCTGACGCCTGTAGTGATGAAGTGCTTCAGAGACTCGTCAGAGACTTCATCACCGCATCACTACCGGACACACTCGACCCACTACAGTTTGCTTTTACCGCCAAAATCGGCCCACGGAGGATGCCATCACACACCACCTCCACACAACCACAAGCCACCTGGATTTTAGGAAAGGGAACTATGTGAAAATGCTGTTCGTGGACTATAGTTCAGCCGTTCAACACCATAGTTCCTCCACGCTCACCTCGGGTTGGAGGTCCTGGGACTCAGCCCATCCCTGCGCCACTGGATCACCAACTTCCTGACCGACAGACCACAAGCCGACGGATGGGAAAACACACCCCATCCTCCTCACTCTCAGCACTGAGCCCTCAGGGTTGTGTTCTGAGCCCTGCTGTACTCGCTGTACACACATGACTGTGTGGCCACTACAAACTCCACCACCATCATTAAATTTGCTGAAGACACTGTCGTGGTGGGCCTGGTCTCCAACAACGATGAGATGGCCTACCTTCAGGAGATCAACAACCTGGAGAGATGGTGTCAAGAGAACAATCTGCTCCTGAACGTCAGCAAAACAAAGGAGTTAATAGTGGACTTTCAGCACGAAGCAGGTGCGCTCTTACCATCCCATCATGATCGACGGGACCCCAGTGGAGAGAGTGGACAGTTTTCCGTACCTGGGTGTTCACATCACGCAGGACCTGTCTTGGTCCTGTCACATCAACACCCTGGTGAAGAAGGCCCGGCAGCCGCCTATACCATCTGAGGCGCTTTAAGGGACTTCAGACTCCCATCTCAGGTGCTCAGGAACTTTTACACCTGCACCATCGAGAGTGTCCTGACGGGAAACATCACCTCCTGGTTTGGAAACAGCACCATGCAGGACAGGCGAGCCCTTCAGAGGGTGGTGCGGTCAGCTGAGCGCACCATCCGCACTGAGCTCCCTGTGCTGCAGCACATCTACAACAAGCGGTGCTGTACCAGGGCCAGGAAGATCGTGGAAGACCTCAGCCATCCCAACAATGGACTCTTTTCTCTGCTGCGTTCAGGAAAGCGCTGCGTCTCCTGAAGGCAAACACAGAGAGAATGAGGAGGAGCTTCCTCCCGCAGGCCATTCGAGTCTGAACCAGAGAACACCCAGCACCTAATCACCGGGATTCCCATGTTCACCCTCTTTCCCAGATACTCGCCACTTACTTTGGACATTCGCTGACACTTTTACATTTTACACTTTATATTTTATATTCTACACTTATTTACACTTTATTTTTAAACTTTGCACACTTTTTTTTTATACATATTTTTATACATATTTTTTTTTTTTTATATATAAAAATATATTTTATATTTATATATATTTAAATTCTGTTTTCTGTTTTCTATTTTGATGCTGGACGGTTGTAAAAAACATTTCACTGCATGTCATTACCATGTATGTATGTGTATGTGACAAATAAAATTTGAATTTGATATACACACACATTATTTATTTATTTATATATATATATATATATATATATATATATATATATATATATATATATATATATATATATATATATATATATATATATATATACACAACAAAAAAAAATTATTTGTAAATTATATATATATATTATTATATATTATTAAATATATATTTATTTTTTGCCTTAATAGTTTTAGTTTTGGTTAATAATAAACCATTTTATTCATTTTATAATAAGCCAGTTTAAGTTTAAATACATTTTTCAAAGTTTTAGACTTTAGTTCATTTTATTATTTATTGTAGTACTTCCGCTTAAATTGTAGAACATTTGAAACGTCTAAAGATCAATTAAAAATAAACAAACAAAATTCATTTCAATTCAATACAACTCATTTCAATAAAATGAAATTCATTTAATTGAACTTTTAATTAAATTCAATAAAAGAAATTTAATTTCAACTTCCTTTCAGCTTACTTTAATAAAACGCATTAAAATGATATTAAACTGAATTTGATTTAAATGCAAATTCAAATTCATTGCGATCGAATTCAATTCAGTAAATAAAATGCATTTCAATTTATTTCAATTCAATAAACGACATTCAATAAAACTAATTTAATGTAACATTTTTATTCAAATAAAACAAGTTAAATCAAATTAATTTAATTTGGCAGTATATTAAAATGCCTCAAATAGTAGGTTTTTCCTCAGATCTGCTGACGCAGGCCACGTGATGATCATAAACTCTTCACACATTCACAGAGAAAGCCCTCGCGCGCTCATTGCCTCAAGGGATCTGAAACTTTAAACAACCGGCAAACTCCTCAGTAGACGCTTTTTTCATGCATCTCTCTGTAGTCAGCCGATAGTGAGATCTTCACAGCCCGAACAATCAAACAACAGCTGCTCGATGCTGCTTTACATACATTAACACGCCATTAAACAGCGCTGAAGGGATTGTCCTCGCTCC
>NC_056701.1:2989473-2994473 GCF_018831695.1 Puntigrus tetrazona
TAAAAATGGCCAAAAGATGGTGCGGGATCAGATCAAAAATAATCGATATCGGTATCGTAAAAACCGATTATCGGTCGACCTCCATCAAAAACCAAAGCGGTGATTTTCCGTAACGTTTTAAACAAGGCTTTGTACAGTTAACATAAAAAAAATGCGCCTGGCGGATCGCTGAGCGACAACGATTATCGGTCGATGATCTCACCGACCGTGATGCTCACGCGGCGACTACGCAAAAAGTAATGCCGAGCGAAAGATTTATGAACACTGCGGATACAAGAGCACCTATTTAGTTCAGTACTTCTTGAACTACTAAAAGAAATACAGCTTAAATATTAATAAACAGGCATTGTTTCCCAGCTGACGGTAGGCTGCTATGCGAGTTTGTTAAGTAAAAACCTGAAAAGCTTATGCTATATTCCTTCTCATAAAGCTGAAACGAACATTTTAGGCGAAATCTTGAACAAATGAAACGTTTTACTACGAAAAAACAAGCTTGACAGAGAATATGATAAGTTTTCGCAATATATCTTGCATTATTTAAATGTATTATAGGTTTGTACTTACTTCGGAAACTCAAGGCTTTGCATTGAATGTTTGTTTTGAAAAGCAGCATATAATCTGTACGGTTTAATACCAAGCCACTGCTGACATAACCTCCCAAACCCTATTGCTTCAAAATACCGGCCGAGGCCGAGGAAAAACCCTTCGTCCCGTCTGAGAGAGCGATGGAGCTCGAGAGAGAGAGAGAACGGAGAAACGATCGTGACGCTGGGAATCCATTACGGCCATTCAAAATGCAAAAGCAGCACATATTAAAGCGGCTCCGAGCTTATTACATGTTCAGTTTCACACAGAAACCAATTTACTTTCCATTGATCGCTTTTCAGGCAATTAGATTTCCATCGACACCAGAGTGAGAGGGAGCTTGGGTCAGCGCGCTGTCGGCGCTTCAGACGTCTTGAAGCGTTTCGCCCGCTCCTTCCGGAGAACAAATAACTCTCCGCCGCGCATGAAAAACTCCCCCAGCCTCAGATTATGTATCCGTCTTTATTTCCGATATTAGCTCTTTCTTTCTGCAAACTTGGCTGATTTTCTAAATTGCGTGTTATCGACTGATCCAGGCAGGGCCTGCGGGGCGGCGCGTGGAGCCGAGCCAGCGCTTGTAACCATTAGTCTGCTCGAAAGGCCCGGGCACGGATCCACCGCGGCCCGCCACGCTGCAAGCGGAAACCCCGATACCCCACAGCCACACCGGCTCGGAGATCTGACCCGCGGCCGGCCGCTCAAGGTCAGACGGGGTTTGAACAGGACGCGACCGCAGCCCCAACTACCCGAGCCGCTCCTGAGGATTGACGCCGCGGTGATACCGGGGTATCCGTTTCCCCGCGGGTCCCTGGGAAAAGCCGATCCCAGAAACTCGCGTTTCACATTCGGAGCGCCAGAGCCAATCCAGGAAAGTTACCCGGAGGAGGGTTTTTCTCGCTCTTCCAGGCCTCACGGGACTCGAAGCGGGACTCGTTTACGCATCAGCTCATCTCAGATGTTTCTTCTGGAGACACGGGCCTAAAAGTGAGCAGGTGTCGTACAATAAAACGAGCGCGAATAGCAGCACGGATCATTTGATCTCGGGAGATTTTGAGCTCTTATTAGATTCTGAGCTCATTCGTTTCTGTACATATTATGTATATCTGACTTCTACGTGACAAACTGCATGACATAACAAAACACAAACAAAAATATATAGGAATGTATTAACAGTTATACAATTTTATTAGCTCTATAATATATAAAATGGTAAAAGTAAATTAATGTACCGTTACAATAGCTTGGCCTACAGTACTTCTATTAAATTTGCATTTTACAAAAAATGCAATAAAAAAAAAAATAATAATTTTTATAGAAATAAAAACCTGAAAATCTAAAATCTAAAATCACAAAACCAAATTATGTTGCATTAATTGCACTTAGAATACACTACATGTTTAGATTCTGACTACAATATACTTATTGACTTATAATACATCACTTATAATATATTTAAATATTTAAATATTACATTTTGGAAATATACGACATATTTAATAAATAGAAAAAAAGTTTATCATGGCACCATAAATCACATAAAAGAATTAAAACTAGGGCTGGGCGATATATGTCGATCAATATATATATCAATATTATATATATATCTATTATTACAGTAACTAGTGCTCCATTTGAAAATGAAGATTTACCGGCTTTACTGACGAGATGCCAGTAATATATTGATCTATATGTATCGCCCAGCCCTAATTAAAACTAGAATAAATTTAGTATATCAAATTAGGCTAATTTGCGTAAAATACTCCTGAAACACGGGAGACTTCGGCGAAACTCGTAATCGTCTCTCGTGAAGATTTGACGCCCATCTCTTCTTTGCTACGAGTGAAACCCACACACGGACGCTCACAGGTGCAGGACTTTCGACTTTTAACCGCGGCGGATTTTGACAAATGCCTCCCGACCCCTCGTGCTCTTCAGACAAATGTAACGGTTAAACTCAAACGCTTAATTTCCGCCTCTGTTGACTGCGAGCGGCGGCCATTAATCAGCGCGGCGTTCGGGGGCGCGGAGCTCGAGCGTGTGCTAACAGCCAGATGCTGGCGGCTGTCGGCTCAATCCATCAGCTGTGATTGGAGAACGAAAAGGTTCAGGAGTTTCGAGTCGCGCCCACGTCGAGAGAGTAATTGCCCGCCGCGGTGTGCGTCGAGGTGGTTTACCCCGAGATTGGGTATTATTCAAAAAACGCCTTGCCTTCGGGTGACACATAACGGAGGCCAAGCTCCGCCCACTCTTCTACAGAGGTGGGGTTTAGAGCGAGGTAATGCATTCAACAAAACGAATTCAGGAAGCACCCATTGGCGCAGACCGAAGTGGCTTTGACGACACCATCTGAAGAGGAACGGCGTTTCGGAGTCATACACAGCTTTTCCCTGTTCGATCGGTTCCCGAGGCACGAAAATGAATCCTGGCGTTGAAGCGCACAGTGCAGAAGTTGAACAGGTTGCAAACGACGTTTCTCGTTGATTCAAGCCCATGTTTTTTTCAGGGAAATGGTCGATTAATTCATTAAAGTCGGTCAATTAGGATAACAGCATCTGTTAAATGATTGCTCGCTTCTTTAAAAGAGCTGCGTTAGCATTCGGGAAGCTCAGTTTTCACGGCCCTGTAACCGTCCAATCACGCTGCAGCCTCTACTCAGAGGGTTTCCGACGCGGTCTTGCCTTCATTGGCACCAGCAATGAAAAAGTCAAAGCTGCGCTTGCTTGAGATGAGTTAAAAATGCCGAACTTTAAAAGCGAACGCCGTGAAAAAAAACGAACTAAGCAAGAAAACAAGTCGATGGCGGACGATATGCGAAATGAATGCGAAAATAATGATTGCGTGAGTTCTGGAAAACGTTAATCAACTGGTTCAACGATTCGTTTTCCAAACCCCTCCAGGGATTGGTCGATTTCATTTAAAGCAGTGGTGGCGAACTCTCCGAGAGCAGCCCCTAGTGGCCAAGAATGAATTCGCATTTTCATTCAGACCAACGTGGTCGTTTCGTTTCTTTACGTCAACATTGGGATTCGTTTCAAAAAACGACTCGCTTCAATGATTCAAAGTCCACTTCAGAACTTTATACAGACTTTCTTTCAAGCAGAGCCGAGTGACGCAATGCATCAAAAATCATTTAAAAGCTTTTAATCCCTCTATCCAGGAAGGATTTCTCAAAAGCGGCAGTCAAAGACATTTATATTTCAAATCGTATTCAAATGGAGAAATAGTTCCACGATATCACTGTATTTAACTGCATTTTCCGTCTAATAAATGCAAGCTGAGCAGAAGTGACTTCGGTCATCTTTCTTCAAGAGCTGAGCAGCGTGTGGATGTGTGCAGCGCCGGCTCCTTGTTACCGGTCACCTCCGTCTGTGGCGGGTCACGGGGTCAGCGTGAACACGATCGGGCGCACAGCGTGACCAGAGAGCACTGATGAGTCCTGCCGCCGCTCATGTTTACCAGACTCAACTCTGGCCGTGGGCCGTGCCAGGCATACAAACACCGGAGACACGCGGCGGCTTCACACACACACACACACACACACACACACACACAAGGACACAGGCAGCCGGCACCACTGTGATTCATCTTCATACACTACTGTGAGAAGTTTACATTCTACTAGAAATTACGAGCAAGAGCAGACAGCTGTCATACAATAACACACGAAACACATGCATATGCATCGAGACTTACAAGTACATAGTAAAATGGCGCCTTCGTGAAAAACTAGGGGGTTGTGGGTAATATTAGCCAAAATGAACACAAGCGCATACTACAAAAATCCAGCAGGACTAGTATACCAGACAGCAGGCGCTGGAGACGTGAGCTTTCCCTCTTTAACTTGCTTTCTCCGCTACTAAATAGCTTGGAAATGCATGTGCGTTGGTGGCAATCGGCGCCTAATGGTTCAATGGAAAAAGAATGATTATTTATTATTTTAAAAAAAAGTATTTCAGCTACAGATTTTCATTTGACATGTTTCTGTAGGGAACTTTGAAGCACTAAAATAATTGCAACTAAACAAAATTAAAATAAAAAAATAAAAATAATTATATATATATATATATATGTATAAAAATATATATGTATAATATATATATATGAAATAAAAAACTACATTTAAAACAACAGAATAGCAATAAAATACTACATTTTATATATATAAAGCAATGAGTCCACCAAATATATATACATATATATTTATATATGTGTGTGTGTGTGTGTGTGTGTGTGTGTAAAAATATATATGTAAAATATACAACTAAACAAGATTAAATTTATTTTTAATTTTTAATTAAATTTTTTTAGTTAAATTAAGAAAACAACCTCAAAAAAGTTCATAATTGCATTTCTATACATTACTATCATTTTAGTTCGTTTTCCCGATTTTTACTGTGCTTTTGCCATTTACATTT
>NC_056701.1:3001973-3004473 GCF_018831695.1 Puntigrus tetrazona
GTGAGCAAGTGACAGAATCCTGCACTTCTCCAAACCTTGAAAGATTGAGTGCGTTTTCAGCAAGCTTTTATTTTTTGGGTCAACCGTTCGTAAAATGAACCGTTTGCAAGTTGAAAACGACTGCACACGTCACCTGGTCAGGTGTATAATAACCGTAAAACACAAACACACTTCCCCTAACTGATTAAAAATACATCATGCAGAAATCAGCGCTTGACAACAAGACGCCCCAAATTCATCCCGAGCTGCAGAGACGCTTCAAGCTGCTTCAGAAAGTCAAACTGGGTCACTGTCTGCGGGTTATGATGAGAGACACACACACACACACACACACACACACACACACACACACACACACACACACACACACACACACACACACACACACACACACACACACACACACACACACACACACACTCAGAGGATGCACCAGGTCAGAAGTTCATCACCTTCAGTGCTCTCAGACTGAATATTAATAATATTGTATATTCACAGAATCTCAATCAGAAATGTTGTGTTTCAGTAAACAGGAGCTCTCCTGCGAGCAGAAGGAATTGTGGGAAGGAGAAGGAAGTGCTTTTAAAAGCAGATCGGAAACATCTGAACACGAACGATGCACACCCTTCAATGAATTCTGTCCAATTCTACAGTGAAGACTCGTTTTAGTTACGAGCGATTCTTTTTGTTTTTTTGACGTTTGAATCCGGAGCAACGCGAGCGTGATTATTAAACACGTAAATTATAAACCAAAAAAAAGAATCATGAATAAATATATACAATTTAAATAAATCGAAAAATTTAGAAAACGAAATCTAAATTTTAATAAAAGTCCAAAATAAACAAGATGGGGTGAATTTTTTCATGACAGTAAAATAAAATAAAATAAAATAAAAAATTTTAATGATCAAAAAAAAAAAAAAAAATTATATATATATATATATATATATATATATATATATATATATATATATATATATATATATATATATATATATTCAAAAATAAAATAAAAAATAATTTTTAATGAATGATCAATATATATATATATATATAAACTGAATAAAATAAAGAAGTTGCAGTGATCAGAGCTCACGTGTGAATTATACAGCTGAAGCCCTGCAGGACATTATGAAAAAGTGTTTCATCGATGAGAATCATATTACTGTGATAAAGGACAGATTCACGGCTGGACCGCATCGATTCTGTCTGCGGCTGCGTCCAAAACACACACACACACACACACACACACACACAGTGTTAATGAATCCGCTGCAGCACTGTCAGCTTGTGTGTGAGACAATGAAGAAGCGTATGCCATGATTACACAGAAACACAGTCATCTGTCTGTTAACACACACATCCTGCACCAACCTCCGTGTTCAGGGAGCGCTGACTCTTCACAAATAAGACCTCCAGAAATTATATATACACTTTTACAAAGTTTCTCTCTCTCCTGCCGATAAACTGCTTCACACACACACACACGCTCGGCGGCGCGTCACACACACACACACACACACACACACACACACACACACGAGACTCCCGCTGTGTGTTGAGTTCACACTAACATAACTCTCACCTTAATAGAGACTGACCTCTAAAAAAATACTCTCTAGTAACCTGGTGTGACACATCCCTTTTTTTAAAGCTATCACAACAAATGCATGCATAATAAACAAATGCTTCAAAAAAAATCAATTAAAAATACATTTAATAAATGCAAAAACGTCACTGTATATTTTTCTAGTATATAAAAAATTATATATATATATACACACACACACACACACACATTAACAAATAAATAAATTTATATATAAATGAATTGCTGAATCAATCAATCAATCAATACTTTTTGAAGAGAATTTGAAGAAAAAGTCTAATCCTGAAAATGTCAAAGCCAAAATTATTTAATAAAATATAATTAGTAATATAATATAATATAATATAAAAAGTAAAATTAATAAATGAACAATATATATATATATATATATATATATATATATATATATATTTTTTTCTTTACATTTTTCAAATTAATAATTAAAATACAAAAATAAAGAAATACAGCATACATCATACAATTACTTATCTTATCTTTCTCGCTTTAAATATATTTAATGTATACAAACAAATAACCCTAATATTTAATTTGAATATAAACTACATTAAAAATATAAACAATTGTAAAAATCTGATATATAAATACATTTTGAGGAAAATGGGCAGAATTAACGTGCGTAATAACCCCCAAGAAGATATATGAATTATAAATAAGACACTACTTCAGTTCTCCGGCTATGACCTGGACGCGTCCGTGGCAGCTTCCCGTTTTAGTGGCACGTTATTGAGAGAGACGGATCTCTTAATGAAGGCTGTTTTCAGAGCTGTCCATTCTTAAATTAATTACAGCTGCTCAGATATCAATGCAACACACACACACACACACACACACACACACACACACACACACACAGACCTAGTGCTGCTCCAT
>NC_056701.1:3021973-3054473 GCF_018831695.1 Puntigrus tetrazona
TATATATATATATATATATATATATATATATATATATATATATATACACCATTACACACCTCAAACAAATAATATGCAACATTTTGGGGAGCGATCACACAATAAGTCCTCAAGAAGATGCTCAAAATAACTCATCAAGCAAGTTCCAACCCATCCATACAATTAAATTGACGTATTTCAGTACACCTCAGTGAAGAGCTGCATGGACGCCTTTTGCACAACAATCAGAAAGTTCTCACCTGTATCCAGGCGATAGTTGTTTTGTAAACTGTGCTTTCTCGTTACTCGATAAATACATATATTTCTATCAGAGTCCTTTCTGCGAAGATTAAAAGCGCGGCATTATCTGCGACGGCCTCCCTGCGCTCTTATCTTCTCGGGAGTCCTGCAGACGGATCTTTAGCGTCCGCCGACGACCCGAGCTTACCGACGCATGAACGCCAGAAGAGCTCCGGGTCCCACCTGAGCTGAAAAAAACTCATTAAACTTTATCGTAAAAAACGCGCTGGTTATCTTACAAACGCTCCTCGGCCCGTTTCAGAGGATGGAGGAGATAAAAGCGTTTTCCAAATCGCCAAACAGAAAACACATTGGCCCGCGCTTCGGCTTCAGGCTGGACTTCTGGCACCGGAAACAGCAGCGTCGTTTAATCGGGACGAAGCGTTTCTGATTGCAAACAGAAGAAACAACTGCCACAAATCTTCAGGTGCTTTTAAACAGCTGCTGCAGCGTATAAAAGAACTGATTTTACAGCGTTATAAAACCAACAGCTGCTGCAGACCGACCTCCTTCTGCGGCGTCTCTTACCGTTACGAGATAAACGGTAAGATTTCTAAGCTGAGGGCCTCAAGCAGAGCAGAATCAAATTATTTAGTTTAGAATTTTAGACATTAAGTTAAAATATGTAAATATCTGAACTGAAACGGTATTTTTGTTAGGCCAGTGCGTCTAGAGCGTTTACGTACGGTGAGAAGGAAACGCCGCCGCCTTCTTTCTGACTTGATCCGACAGAGCAAACAGAAACTGTCTGTTTCTGCTCGCACTCAATTACAGACCCGCACTCACACGGACGCAAAGCTCTCCTCCAACGTTTCCGTTTATATCCGGTAAAAGCTTTAAAACACCGAACAAGAAGCACAACAAAGGCCAGCGATGAGGCATCAGCGTGCCTCCTCGCCAGAATCAACAACCAATCCTATCTAATCGGTCACCTGGCGGCAAAGAGACGTCCGTCACATGTCTGTACCCTCATTCCCTCCAAAATAAAAGCTCGTATGCACAGAAAAATCCCAGTGGAGCACTCGCTGAGAAGCAAATCACCAGTGCATCGAGATTTCACAGCCTAGGTTTTACGTAAAGTGACACAACTTGCAAACGTCGGAAACGCAACCTGAGCCTCTGACCACGAGGAACTAAACGAAGCGTTGCCTGAGGCATGACCTGAAAGACTTCTCTATACGTGAACATCTCGACATTTAGGCTACGCTAGTTTAGCGGACATCATCTGAATCTGAGGAACCCACACGAACATCTCCGAGACGGCAAACAGACGTCATTGACATCGGCGAGACGTATTATTTAGAGCGTTTGCTCATCTGCAATACCTCTATAAGACGTCTCCTTTTAGATGTCAAATAGACGTCTGTAGATAGACGCTTTCCAGATCAAGAGATCTTTAAAAGACATCTTGACAAAAGACAACTTTTTTTTGTACCTTTCCACCGTCGGAGAGCTCGCTAGCTTGGAGTGTTGACTCCGGTTCATCCCCCCCAGCTGAACAAACGATAAAAACATCACTTTACTCTGAGCGTTGACGTTAAAACAGACACAGGCCCCGCAGCCATGACAACCTCACCACGGTTACCGGTTCGCGAGGCACTGGTGGCGGTTAACGTGCCGGTTAACGTAAATGACAGGCTTTAAAAAGCGAACATTATCAGGGCAGGCGAGCGCTGGAATGGATGCGTGCTTGAGAGCGGGAGGCGGATTTCGGTCTGATTATCCTAATGGTTGAAAATAACAAACGTGAGGCCGGACCTGACAGAAGAAACGTGGCAAAAGGAGGCTAGATGATAATTAAAACTGAAAACGATCACATCTGTAGCAGTACTGCTAGTCGCAGGCCATCCCTTTAGGAGGCCATTACATGGAAAACGACTATGTGCTGCAGTTTCATAACCGTAGATTTCCCTCCAAAACATTTATGTAAACATATATCGCGGAAAGCGTCAAATTGACAAAGAAAGTAATACTTTCATTTACTTAGTTATCCTGTTGAAGCATGGGTGCCGGTTTGAGCTGGTTAGCTGGTGGCGCGTATGGTCCTGAGGAGGCGCTAGTTGCTTAGAACCAGGACATGACCGGCTAAGAACCGGCTTAAACCATCTCCAGCCGGCATCCACGCTTCAAAGCCACTTAATTAATCAGCGTATGCTGTTTTTCTTCTTCAGCAGGGTAGAAATGCATCGTTTTATTAATCAAAAATGCATTAAATTGCCCAAAAGGAACGGCAAAAACGATTTCTAAATAAACATGTTCCTTTGAAGATTCTATTCGCCAAAGAATCCTGGACAAGTAGGTTATAAAGCAGCGCACTGCAACAATTCGAATAGAAAACCCGCATTTTAAAATGATTTCTGAACGGTTTCATTCATCGCTTGGGCATCGCTGGGATTGTCACTTTTACCCCTTTAGCGGTTTTTTTCGAAGTGCAGGTCCTCCGTTGCTTTAAATAAGACACCTTTGTCGTCTATGCCCACGCCACTGTGAATTTCATCGTCATTACATTACATTATTTACACATTTATGAGCACATAACCCAACCCCCCTTCCCCTAAACCTACCATCTGTCAATAAAAATGGCTCTAGGAGAAGCCTCGGTAGTGAAATGCGATTGGCCCTCGCGTGTCTCGCGACCGATGGCGTCGTTCTACGGGACGATGGCGTCTTCCTGAATGAGACGTGAGCGCGCTAACGAAGCAGGATCATTTTCAGCGAACGCAACGCGGCTGTTTGACCGACTGCGCTCATATTGGCCCGTGAGCGTTTTATATCGCTCAGAAGTGGGCAGGTTTAGGGGTTAGGCGGCCAGGTGTCGAATTTTCCGTGCGACGTTTTCACGGACCCCCACGCGCGTGGATACATTTCCGCGGTTTTAATCACGCGTTTATTTAACGGTTTATTTCACGAACCCCGAACGCGTGTTCCAGTTTCACCTTTACACATCATCTCGTCTCATTTATATCATCCTCCCTCTCTTATTCTTCATTCTTTGGCTGTGTGAGTCGCATCAAAGCCAGAGTGATTGGACGGGAAAAGGCGCTCACAAACCCGTCTTAACAAGCTAATTAAATCTGTTTTTTTTTCCAACACTCCCTGCTTGTTTATTTGTGTACCGCCGGAGTAGCTGAAATTAAACACACCAAAGACTCGTCTGAACTCCTGATTTAGCCTCTTCTGCGTGACGAAGCGTCCTAATGAGTCTTAGCTAGCGTAAACCGCGCGTGAGCTAAAAGAGCAGCTAAAAGTGCCGCCGCGCAAATAACGCTCAATAAATGCTTCGGCGACACTGTACTTACTGTATCCCTTTCCCTCCCCTGAAGTCCTCTTGCAATGCTAGTCAAAGTAAGCTTCTCGCAGTTTATAAATGACTCTGTTATGTTCGTTTGTCTAAACGCCATACATCTTAGCTAATGCTAACTTCACAGCTAGGATCTTATGCATCTTGAAATCACGTACGATAAACAAAAGCATGCAAGCTTAGAGTGATATTTATCTTGCTTTAGCTTTTCTTCACACATCGAGTGCTACACTGCTGCGATTTCCTTGGTAACCAAACACACTTTTAATTAAACCGATACATATAAATAAACGACTTTTAATAACAAAAAAGCAATATCGTTTGGCATGCCATTTTTATATCATAAATAGCTTTAAAAAGCACAAATAGACATTCAAATTATTATAAATTTCACCCAACTTAGTTTTATGAATGCAATTATATTTAATGACAGAAAATAAGTGCATGCGAAATGCATGATGAAATGTTTTAGACAACTTTACTGTGATAAAATGGCGGAGGGTGGGCACATTTGTTATGCAACTATGATATAAAAGCGCTTGTAGTTGAAGACATGTGTTTTTTTTGTCGTTTTAGCAGATGTTCTGCACGAACCGTGCACTTATACGTTACGTTATATCTACGAATCGCAACGTTTCAAGAGCCTACGTCATGATGGGATCCTTGGCTCAAGCAAACCCGACTCTAGAGATCTCTATTCGGTTCCTCGTCGCGCTCCAGACACCGCGGGCCAGCTTCGTCCGGCTCCATCTACTTCCACAGAGCGGGCTGTTTCTGGACGAACGCGGGCCGTCCGCTCCCATCCTGCGATTTTGTTGGGAGTTTTGAGCGTCAGCCGGTTGCATTATGCATTATTCATGTCTCTCTCATTATCCATGCGTGTATTTATCAGCACTCCGAGGCGCAATTAGACCGGCTCTGAATCTGAGCAGCGCTTATCCGTGTAAAAAAGCGGAAACTTTTTTCCCGGCGAACACGACACAAACAAATCAAAGCGCCGCAATGTCCGCCGACCAGAAAGCGGCCGTTAGCAACTCTGTGCTTTTTATGCTTCATATCGTCGAAGTTTTTCGATGGCGGCGCGCGATAAGCGCTGATATCCGTATTCATGTGGCCTAAAACTCCCCGTCGACATACATGAAATCTGCTTAAATACGTAACATGGTATTAGCCGAAACCTTCAAGGGGGCCTAAGATAACTTTGATTTAGCCTAAACAAGCAGTAAAACAGTATATATTTACCGTTTATTTAGTGAATTGATTGATTGATTGATCAAGCGTGATTCATAGCTTTGATTCATAGCATTTCTTATTGCTACCGATCTCAAACCATTAAAAAAATTCAATAGAAATGACCTTTAAACCGCAGCGTGTGTTCAACCGCCATCCATTTCGTCTTTTGAACGGATAACACTGGCTAAAATATCAAGAGTTAAATGACTGAGCTCACAGGGGTTCGGCCGAAGGATGACCTGATGGATTGAGGAACAGCGTGAAGCTGACGGCGAGCGGGAAAGAGCGTGACTCTTCGGCCCGTAAGGGCCCCGTGTCAGCCGAGGGACATCAGAATACTAACAGAGGTGAGGCCTGCACGCATTTGAACATCATGTATAGAGTCTACTGAAATATCTATCCATCCTTCCATCATCTATCTATAAGTTCAATAAATTGTTTCATAAAAAGATTTTTATTATATAAAACAAAAAAATGTTCTGACTACGATTTTATGCCAGGATTTACAAAACACACATTTTATTTTATTTTATTTTATTTTATTTTATTTTATTTTATTTTATTTTATTTTATTTTATTTTATTTATTGTATAAAAATGTTCAATAAATTGTTCATTTTGCAAAAAGGTAAAACAAACAAATAAAAAACTTTATTCATGTGTTTGTTGGTTTATTCGTTTATTTATCCCTTTTAAATCAACAAAAATAGATTTTTGCAATTATTATTTCATGCGACGAGCTTCAAATTAAATTAAAAATATTGTTTTCTCACTATTATTTAAGACGTCGGGCTTCACAAAGCGCATGCAACCGTTTTATTTGATTTTATTAACTGTATAAAATTTTTTAATAAATTGTTCGTTTTGCAAAAAGGTTTTTATACGCTAAGTTTTACAAAACAAATAAAAACTTTATTCATTCATTTATTTATCCCTTTTAAACAACAAAAATAGATTTTTGCAATTATTATTTAATCGACGAGCTTCAAATTAAATGACAAATATTTTTTTCTCATGCAACCTTTTTTTTATTTTATTTTATTTTATTTTATTTATTTTACTTTTGCACCCAAATGTTAAAAGAACTGATTTATCGGACAATTTTTTCACATGCCGGGGGGAAACTTTATGTCGTTCAATAATAAAAAATAAAATAAAAATTCAGTTTATTATTTCATCTGTCAGGCTTTACATTGCATTCTGGTTTTGCGTCGGATAGAGATGTTTACTGCGTTCACTCCTGGATGCTCTTCCTGTTCTTGTTTCCAGTGTTAATGTAGAAGTGATATGTCATGACGGTTATTAGACGTGATGTTATGAAGGTCCAGATCTTCTCTCTCTCTCTCTCAGACAGACTCATTCATCTTCTAACGCACATACTTCACCGTTCAAGCATCTCTTCCTCACAAGGTTTTCTACATTACCTCAGGTGGTTGCATAACGCCGTCGCCTCGAGGGAGACGAACGTGTTTTTTTTTTAGTGATTCGTTCGCAATCCGCCTGCCAATTGTCAATTAAAACTGCATATCCGTCCGGGGAGCTAAACTCATTAGCTAGCGGAGGAAAGAAAAGAAGCCAGAAACTTTCATGGCTGTGTCTAAATTAGACATGCAGATCATTAGACCAGCTCAAACAAGTTTCAAGTCTGTCGGAGAAGAAACAAAACTCAATCTGTTGAAACTCGGCGAGAGGAAGGCGTGCTGGATCCGGTCTGCTGTCTGCATAGGGAAGGACACAGAAATCTGACTCAAACGGAACAGAATATACAGTTAAACATGCTTTTATTTTATATTTAGCTAGTTGCCAACCTTTATTATTTTCATTTAGCTTGTATGTGCTAAATAACTAAAGCTAAATTTAATATCAATAAAACTACGTATGTAGATATTAGAGAAATATCTATACTAATATAGTAACTATACTAGTAAAACACAAGAATTTCTGTAATTGCATGTGCTTTTTTTGTGTTAAAATATTTTATATGTTATCATATTTGTATTCTAATAATAATATTCAGCTTAAGAAAAGTATATTGTAATATTTAAATTTTTATAAATGCAATTTTTATCATTCTAATAATGTTTTCATTTATTACTAGAAAAACACTTTCTATTTTCAATCTCATTTTCTACGTTTAAGGTTTTTTTTTTTTTTTTTAACTAATATTGATATTTTATTGGATTACAGCTTTATTTCCATTGATTAAAATTATTTGTAATAATTCTAGATTCAGTGAATAGAAACAACACTGAATCAAAGCAAAAAAAAAAAAAAATACACAGCGCACACAAATATTTGTTAAAAAATAATAATAATACAGCTTTGTAACTGCAACTATTTATCTATACCTTTTAGTAAAATGTATATTATTATTATTATTAATAATATTTTATTATTATTTTATATTATATTTATATTTTAAATAGCACATTTAAAGCAATACGGTATATATATATATATATATATATATATATATATATATATATATATATATATGTAAAAATCATATTAAAATTCATCATTTGGCTCCACTGTTTTTGGTGAACTTTTTCACTGGTCCTATTGCAGTGCATTCTGGGATTGGCTGCTCCATTGCACATATATATGATGTCTAGAAATGTAGTAATCTGGATCAGAGCAGGACCGGACAGATCAAAGCTCAAATGAAAGCAGAGAGTGAATGGGAAGGAGAAAACGTCCCGTTATTCCCCCTATTAACGAGGCTCGGGGCGGTCACAGAGAACACAAACCTATCAACATCATTATTTATTTATACATTCATATATTCACACCGGTCTTTACAACAGAAGGTTAAAATATGCTCTTCGTTAACATTTAGGGAGGCTGGAGCAATTATGCTAATTTGCCAGTGACCTCTACTGATTAAAAAAATAAACAAACCGAAGAATATACAGCATGTTCAAAGAGCTATAAAACCAGCTGGTGATCAACTGTATTGCACTGCATTTTGGTTTTTGTTTCATTTTATGACCGATGTTTCCGACTTCGATGAGTAATCCTGTGTTAGTCTCCGGGAATCCCTTTAGGATCAGATTCACGAGCGAGACCCCCACCTGACGGACCCTGTCTTTAGTCCTGATAGCGGTTTCATCGATTGGACCGCGTGACTCTAAAGACCCCCGTCACGCTGATGATCATCCAATAGGATCAAATAGCTGCTCCGACAACAACAGCCAATCGATCCGGATGTTCAATAAACACAAGGAACGATTTCTGGGCTGCTGGTGTCTCTCAAAGACTACAGCTGGATGCGCACTAGACGACTTTTGTACCTATTAGCTTCAAATGCGCACACTTTAATGACTAATACGTACCTTTAAGGTAGCAAAAAGGTACAAGCATTTACTTTTTAAAAAAGGTAGCAACCTTTATTTCTGAATTAAAAGACATTCGGAGATCTTGGTGTCAGCTTGTTCATGTGACTCAAGTATATTTAGCATCAACAAGGACCACTGCCTGCCTTGGCTTTTCCTCTGTTATGTCATATAATATGGCGAGCAACAAGGCTTTACAAGAATAAGATCTGATATTACAGATCAAATGACAGCAGTTTGATTCACGCAGAACGATCACGTTCGGTATATTAAATGTCCAGCGCGTCTATAAGAAGCGCATTGATTTTTCCCGCTCGGCTCCGGCGAGGTAATGGCTTTTCGTGTTTATAAAATGTTGGTAAGGGGCAAAGCAAACGTTTCGACACCACCGCTGATTTCGAGCTCTTCTCGTTGCCAGTCGTTAGGATTTGATTGGGTCGTAAAACAAAGGAAAACATTTCATCTTTGAGGGCGACACGGAAGAAACGCCGGAGACTTTTAAAAAGGCAAATCCGCGAAACTCCTTGAACTCTACAACTCTGAAGAAAAAAATGTAAATGTAAAAAAAAAATGAATTATGTGTGTGTGTGTGTTTGTGTGTGTGTGTGTGTGTGTGTGTTTGTGTCTGTGTGTGTGTGTGTGTGTTTGTGTCTGTGTGTGTGTGTGTGTGTGTGTGTGTGAGCGAGTGTGTGTGGCGTGTGTTTGTGTGTGTGTGTGTCTGTGTGTGTCTGTGTGTGTCTGTATGTGTGTGTGTGTGTCTGTGTGTGTGTGTGTGTGTGTTTTGTGTGTGTCTGTGTGTGTGTGTTTGTGTGTGTGTGTGTGTGTGTTTGTGTTTGTGTCTGTGTGTGTGTGTGTGCGTGTGTGTCTGTGTGTGTGTGTGAGCGTGTGTGTGTGAGCGTGTGTTTGTGTGTGTGTGTGTCTGTGTGTGTGAGTGTCTGTGTGTGTGTGTGCTGTGTGTGTGTGTGTGTGTGTGTGTGTGTGTGTGTGTGTGTGTGTGTGTGTGTGTGAGTGTCTGTGTGTGTGTGTTGTGTGTGTGCTTGTGTGTGCGCGTGTGTGTGTGCGTGTGTGAGTGTCTGTGTGTGTGTGTTTGTGTGTGTGTGCGTGTGTGTGTGTGTTTGTGTGTGTGTGTGTTTGCTTGTGTGTGTGTCTGTGTGGGTGTGTGCCTGTGTGTGTGCGTGTGTGTGCTGTGTGTGTGTGTGTGTTTGTGTGTGTGTGTGTGTTTTGTGTGTGTGTGTTTGTGTGTGTGTGTGTGTGTGTGTATGTGTGTGTGTGTTGTGTGTGTGTGTGTGTGTGTGTGTTTGTGTCTGTGTGTGTGTTTGTGTCTGTGTGTGTGTGTCTGTCTGTGTGTGTGTGTCTGTCTGTGTTTGCGTGTGCTTGTGTTTGTGTGTGTGTGTGTTTGTGTGTGTGTGTTTGTGTGTGTGTGTTTGTGTGTGTTTGAGTGTGTGTGTGTGTGTGTGTGTGTGTGTGTGTGAATATCTATCCATGAGGCCGGAGAGTGTCCCAATTGGATTCAGAAAAAGTGCTAAAGTGCTCAAAATGTGATCCCCATCGCTATCAATATTCTCAAAGTCGATAAAACAGTTAGCCCCGCCCCCAAACACAAGCCATCGGTTAAGTCAAAAGTCGTCATTTCAATCAAAAGCACCGATGTTCCAAAGACGGACGCACCAGAAACTATCTGAGCTGAAGTAAAAACTCAAGATCTCTCAGTCAAAGCGTGTGGCCGTTTATTCACCTCGGAGCAGAATAAAGAGTTTCCCGCCGCGCCGAGAGAAGATCCAGCAGTCAATCAGCGGCTAATTTATCGCTCGTCTTTTCGCTGTTGCTCCACGGTTGGTCAGAGAAATTACACAAGGCGTTAATTAGCCACCCCAGTTCTGTCTCTGGTGTGTAGAGAGTCAGTGGGAGTCAATGTTCATTATCAGCCGCTACACTAAAAATACACTCGCGCAAAGCCGCGTGCGGCACTAAATCACGCTCCTGAAACACTCCGCTGGAAAATAAGACCCTGATTTCAACTTGAAACCCTGCGGGAGACGACCAGAGGATCATTTCAGACAGAGAAATGAAGCGTTTCCTGAAGCTCTCCAGCTTCTGAGCGTGTTCGTCTCATCCCTGATCGTTTTATATCTCGCTAACAATCTGGTTATTCACCAAAACAGTTGTGTGATCCATATTGCAGGCAACCCAATGAGTTAAAGGAGAAAAAAAAAACATTAAACACTGGTGAAACTGTCCTCGCTCATCAATGTTCATCAACGGATGCTCTGCAGTGAATGGGTGCCGTCGGAACGAGAGTCTTAACAGCCGATAAAAACGATATTCCGAACCAGTTCAGTCCATCAGCTCATGTCTAGCGAAGAAAGCTGTGTCTTTGTAGGAAATGAATAAATAAATCGGCTGTTTGGACCCTCGTTCTGACGGCACCCATTCACTGCAGGGGATCCATCGGGGAGCAAGTGAAGTAATGCTACATTTCTCCAGATCTGACGAAAAAACGAACTCATCTACATCTCGGATGAGCCGAGTGAATTGCATCAAATTTTCATTTTTGGGCGAACCGTTCCCTTCAAAATTAAAACATTCACAACCAATGAATAATACGTTCTTCACATTATGAAATGCTTGAGTAAAGAATAGCCCTCGAAACTGTCAGTCTAATATAATTAAGGAGAAAGTCTGGGTCTAGTCTGGGTCACGTCTCTCTCTGTTTTCACAGCTCAAGGCAGATCTGATGCAGATGTTGAGTTTCCGCGGGTTTTTTTTTCCAAGCAAAGCTGGCGCTAATTGATTAAATTATATTCAAATGACATGCAGAAGCGGTAAAAGCAGCGCGGGTCTAAATAAAGCTGTGTTGTGACAGATGGTAAGAACAAAAGCAAAGAGGAAGGCCATAAAAAAAAGTTGGCGTTAAATATCAATTTATGACTTAAAAAGAGGCTTTATTTATTTGTTCGGCTAATTAAAAAAAATAGATTAATTTGAGAGGCAGACGGGTTATTTGAATCATAAATACACTAATATGCTGAAGTTGTTCGATCACAGAGGGCACAAATATGGAGGAGAAATAAAAAAGTATTTAATCAGTCTTTTGATAACAATACTAGCTCTACAACTAGATAAACCGCATTGAAATCTGTTATGAAATAATTAAATATTGTTAATACAGTGATCTACTGTATATATACTGTAATATATATATATATATATATATATATATATATATATATATATATATATATATATATATATATATATATATATATATGTATGTATAAACAATCACTTTCTGTTTATCATAATAAATAATTTTATTTATTTATTTATGTATTTTTCACAGTGTCTTTTATAATGATTGAAACTGGAGCTGTTTGGACTCTCATTCTGACGGCACCCATTCACTACACAGGAACGTCTAGTGAATGGAAATCTGAAGAAGAAACTCATCTACATCTTAGATAACCTGAGGGTGATTACATTTACATCAAATCTAAATTCATTAAATCGTTTAATTAACGCATTGAAACTTAAACGGGCTGTAGCCACGCCCCCCCCGAAATCTCATTGGCCCAAAAATCGGCCCGCACTACAAACCTCCTAACCCTGAGAATAAATCTCGAATGTAGCGACGCGTGGTCGCCGACCGCATGTGCATTCATTCGTCAAGCCGTTTGTTATAGCAATGACAGAACGCTTCCTTTAAGCAGAAATAATTCTAGTTCTCCGAGCTGTAGCAGCAAGACTGTTCTTATTCTCTCTCTCACAGACCGTTGGTGTGGAGTAAAGCATTGTGTCGTCCTCCGCGCCTGCTGTCGGCAGAGAAACGGCCTTCGCTGCCAGCCTCTCCACGCCAGCATGGCACGGCCGGAAAAGACAGAGCTGCTGGCCAGCGGACGGCCCAACCGTGCCAACCGAGCGCCAGCACCAGAGAGAGACTCCACGGGCACTGAAGACCTCTCCAAACCACAGAACAAGAACCGCTTCTCACGGCAGAACACAACCAAACAGACCTCAGCGACGCAACCTCTTAACCTTTTATGGGTTAACATTAACACGTAAGCGTTTAAATAGGGAGCCGTAATATATTGTACTGTTTTAAAAGATCTCTCTTCTGCTCAGCAAGAGTGCATTTATTTGCACAGTGTGTGTTTGTATGTATGGAGGAAAAAAGAGCAAAAATAATGCTTGTTCATTACATTTTTTATTTCATTTAAGTCACATTGTGCTCCGTTGGTATCATGTCTCATGGAAAACGATCAGTGTTAATATAATTAGGTATACATATAAAGTTGCTTTGTGATTGTTTTACAACAAAAAAGTAAAAAGCACTTTTGGAGATTTAATTTATGCAAAGGCAAAAAAAAAAAGTTAAGCATTCGGCCTTCAGCCTTTGGGTCAGTGTTTTTCGTTTTTTCAGCTTCAAGTTTCATTTCAGTGTATTCCTAATGTTTCCCGTTGAGTTTTAGGTAACACCTCACCTCACGTTTCCCATATCGCTGCTTATGTTTTTATGTTCGAATGATGACATCGACTAGGGCATCTTATTTTTGCATGAATTGTGCATGAAGTGAGAATTAGCTATAAACTAACACCCACACACACACACACACCTGAACGCAGTCAGATCCATCACGACACCTGCTGACCTTTACAGTGTTGAGCAGCAGAGCTGACCTCTGACCTCCTCTCACACCTGTTCCTCCAGCTCGCTCTGAGACTCAGGGGTCACGCCGAGGTCAGGACAAGGAGAATTTAAAGTGCTGCTGTCTCACAGCTACAGAGCTCAGGAACATCTCTACAGGACTTCAGGTGTCAGCGTGAGGTCAGCCTGCCTACCCATAATGCACAGCGATGAGTCATTACAGCGCCTTAAGAAAGTCCCTCGACTGCACCCCAAAACTCATTTCAGAAGATTAAAGGATAATAAATGAAATAATTCAGCTCAATAAGACAGACTTAGTATTTACTCACCCATTTCCATCAAAAAGCGCTGCTGATTTTCATGCTACAAAAGATGCACCAGAAATGTATTATAAATCTAATCAAATGCCTGAAAAATATAGAAAAGGATGCAAAATGAAACGATTTCTATTTCAAACAAATACAATTCTTTAAATCAAAGAATCCTAAAAAAAAAAAAAAAAAGCAATGTATCATGAGGATGAAACTGAAGACTGGTGTGATGGTGAAAATTCAGCATTACATCACATGAATAAATTACATTTTACAATATTCAGACAGAAAACAGAAAAAAAATTTTTTCCCAATATTACTGTTCGAACATATTTTTTTAGCTTTAAAAAATGCAGTCTTGGTGAGCAGTACTTTTAAACAGTACTTTGTGTGAAATTATTTGTGATTTATTAGATTAATTAATTGGCACATCATGCAAATTACTCAAATAAACCATTTAATTGATTGTCAGTCCTAATAAAAACACCCAAATTCATCATGCATAAAACCTTTCTTTTAATGAAACACAGGTTTCAAGTGTCATCTACACTCTTTAGAAGTAGTTGTCAAACACACACACACACACACACACATCTGGTAGGAAGTGTCTCAAAATCTCTCTTCAAGTATTAAGCTGGAGCGAGTGGTTTGACAGAATGAGAGCGCAAATGAACGCTCGGCTTTATTACTGCAGAGACGATGACAGTGATTGTGCGAGTGTGTTGTCTCTCCACACACAGGCATGTGTTTCATTAGGATGGCCTCTCATTGATCTCACTGGAGTAATATTTACTCTGTAACTCAGAGGCCAGTAATAAACTGTGTGATTAACAGTCTCTCCTCCACGCTGGGAACACAGCGACGCTGTACTACACCGCCACCTCGCTCTCTTAATGAATCTTAATGGCTTCCTAATGACTTCTTAACGACTTCATCACGCTGCACAGGGCGTCACACACGCTCTCACACACACACGCTGAGGGAAACACCACAGACACAATTCAATTCCTGACAAAACCATCGCATCCGCTACTGTATCGCCGTAAGAACATGAAACCATCACCATAACAACCAATAATACCATCTGCGATTGTGTCACTATGACAAGCACAGATGTGGTCACCATAGCAACCATCAACACATCCACCGCTATCACCGTAACAGCCACAATACTATCAGCATAGCAACGAACAACACCATCAACTGCTGTCACCGATGTGGTCACCATAGCAACCACAACAACATCACTTCGGTGTCACCATATCAACCACACTTCCACTGCTGTCACCATAACTACAACACAATATCACCATAACAATCAACAACACCATCAACTGCTGTCACCATAACAGGCACCGATGTGGTCACCATAGCAACCACAACAACATGACTTCGGTGTCACCATATCAACCACAACACTTCCACTGCGTCACCATAACTACAACACAATATCACCATAACAATCAACAACACCATCAACTGCTGTCACCATAACAGGCACCGATGTGGTCACCATAGCAACCACAACAACATCACTTCGGTGTCACCATATCAACCACAACACTTCCACTGCCGTCACCATAACTACAACACAATATCACCATAACAATCAACAACACCATCAACTGCTGTCACCATAACAGGCACAGTTGGGGTCACCATAGCAGCCACAACAACATCACCGGTGTCACCACAACAACACAACACTATCACCATAGCAACTGACAACACGTGCACTGCTGTGTCTTCATAACAATGACGGACGTGGTTACTATAGGAACCATCAACACATCCACTGCTCTCACCAAAACAACAACCACCCTAACAGCATAACAACACCACCCAATACCGTCACTACAACAACCACAGACATGATTACTATAACAACCGCCAAAAATATCCACCGCTGTTTCACCATAACAACCACAACACTTCCACTGCTTTTACTATATACAGCAACAATATCATCATAGCAAGCAACAATACCATCCACTGTTGCGACACCATAACAACACAACACCATCACCATAGAAACAGACAACACCATTCACTGCTGTGTCGCTAAACTAACCACAACCCTATCAGCATAACAACACCATCCAATACTGTCACCATAACAATCAGATATGATGACTATAGCAACCAACAACACTATCCACCGCTGTGCCACCATAACAATCACAGATGTGGTTACTATAGCAACCATAAACACATCCATTGTCACCACAACAACCGCAACGCTATCAGCATAACAACTAACAACACCATTGTCACCATAACAAAAAATACATTTCAAATTTGTATGTCAGGGACTAAAATTAAAATCAAATCAATTCAAACAAATTCGTATGAAAACAATTGGTAGAAACGATAGAACCCTAGATAGACAGATAGATGAGTTGTAATTGCCGAATGAGATGTTCCAGTGAGTTTCTCATGTGTTGGTCACTGGCGTTTGGTTTTGGCAGCTCTGTGTCTCCTGATGACTGGCGCTCCGTCCAAATCCCTCCTGAGAGATCAGAGCACATCTGTTATTCATTAGAGAGGATGGCTGGAGAGATTATTTAATGAGGGGAAATTGGCTCGTTCGTTCACTATCGACACTGATTGTTTTGGAGAAGACTTAGGAAAAAAAAAATGCAAATGCAATACTTTGTACTGGAAAAGAAACAGCATACATTATTTATTTAATAACGAGCCGCGGCATGAAAGCGTTCCCTCAGGGAATTAATAAGACAAACTCCTCTCAAAACTAGCTGAAAAGAGGAAAAACTTGGTCAGTAGTCAACATTCAGAAATTACTTTGATGACTCCTTCATGATGATGAATAATGCGTTGAGCTCTAAATGCAGACGGCGAGCAGGAATCCATATGGAGTTGGACTAATCCGTCCGTCTGCTGCCCGTGGAGCAGGACACCAAGGTGACCTAAAGACTGCCATTATCCAGCGAGGAGGGCGAGGTCTGGGATCAGACTCTCTTCGGGACCCTGCGCTCTGTGAGGACACGGGCGGCGGCGGTTTAAACTTCTTCTGGCTTTTAATGACGGCAAATTTGCCAGGTCACACCAAAGTCACTCTGCTGATGCGTGAAAAACATGCAGACGCGATTTCACTGGCGTTTGAGAGACAAGTGGCCCCCGGTGACCCGAATCAACACAACATACCACCGAGCTCAGGTAACTTACATATTCCACAACGCTCTGCAGGTCAGACATATAAATATAGCAGGAAGAGTAGTGTGCATACATATAAGTGCAAAAAACTTCAACCTAAGATCTGTCTATTCATCTATCCATTAACATAAAGAAGTGCACGTAACCAGGGATCTGAGTTTCTAATGTGTTTTTCAGTAGGTCGCACATAAACACACAAACACCTGATCAAAAGAGCACGACGCTTGCGTTCCTTCCGATCTGATGAGCGGCCCCTCGCTTCCGTTACGCTCCCATTCATTTATTTGCTCAGAGCAAAAAGCGAGCGAGGGTGTGAATGGTGTCGCTGAAGATAAATAATGACAGCAGGTCAGGATGAGGCTGTTGTGCTGTGATTACCGTGATGATCTACACGTATAATCCTGCTGCTTCCTGCTCACACACACACACACACACACAGCGTCACGTCGCTCTGAAAGCTGCATATGCCTTCAGAGCTGAGGATTTACAAACCTAAACACACTGGGATCACTACTGCATTATTAACAGAGATAGACTGATGGACCAGCTGATCATCTATCTATGTAACCATCACTCATCCATCCATCCATCCATCTTTCTGTAATGCTTTAAAATATGTAGCAGTTGTTGACTATTAACTATGACCTTTCTCCTGAATTCATTCTTAACTTGCTACTTATCAGTAGTTAGTGAGGTCATTGTTAAGTTTAGGTATTTTTGTATGTATAGTATTTTTGAATATATTTGGTAACTTTGATGTGCTTCACTGGCATTAATAAATGGCTATTATTCTAGTAATATTCATGTTAATAAGCAACTGTCTATCTATCTATCTATCTATCTACCCATCTATCTACCCATCTATCTACCCATCTACCCATCTATCTACCCATCTATCTATCTATTGCCTGTCCGTCCATCTATCTATCTATCTATCTATCTATCTATCTATCTATCTATCTATCTAAAAAAAATGCACAATTCACTTGTTTACCATAAATAGTCTTTACAGATGTGTATTTAATATATATATATATATATAGTGTGACGAGCGCCCCGAGGATCGATCAGCGTTGCCCTGGGAACAAACACGGAACACCTACACCAGCCACTCAACGCACGGATTCGCCACACCTGGAGCTCATCAGCCGCGGGCCAGATAAGCCCGGCCAGGCGGCGGCTTCAGTGAGCCACGAGACTCCGAAGCGCAAGCTAACCTGTTGTCTCTTTCTTTGTCTCCCAGAAGCTACAGCGTGACGGGCCTGCCTGAGCTACTTCCCCTACTACCTCACAGTGGACTCCCTCACGTTACTAAGCACGGGAAAACACAGAGGCGACTCACCGCTGCACTCACGGATTCACCGCTACACCACCCGGACTCACCGCGCACTCCTCGCCACGGACTCACCGCTCACCTTCTGTGTATTGTCTAATAAATACACCCTCCGGGGTTTTCACTGCACCTGTTTCTCTTGTGCTTCCTCTGCCTCGCCACAAGTGGTGGAGAATGCGGGCAGTTTTTAAGCGCAAGAGAACGGAGAAACAAAGAGAAAAAGGAAGAGCGCTATCGCCGCCTCTATTAAAGGTTCCCCACAACATCAACTTCTCTCTTTGTTTCCCCCAGGCAGCGCTCGCTTCCCGGCGAAGATGGAGAATTCCTCCAACGCCTCTCAGAGGTTTCCATTCGCCAGCAACAGATCGTCGAGCATTTGGCTACCCGCCAGAGCGAGACCGAGCAGGAGCTCGCTGCTCTCAGCGCCGCCACTCAACCACGCCCGTCGTGCCTGATCCCCGGATGCAAGCCACACAGCTGCTACCCAAAATGGCCGCCAGCGATGACCCTGAAATATATCTCGAGATGTTCGAGAGCGTCGCAACCACGGAAGGATGGGACCGGAGGGATTGGGCACGCAGCGTTGGCCCGCTGCTGTCAGGAGAGCCGCAGCGCGCCTATTTCAGCATGCCGGCCGACCTGGCGAATGTATCGACGACTAAAGAGGGAAATCTTGGGCAGGGTCGGTCTATCACCGGTCTGCGCAGCCCAAGCCTTCAAGAGTGGGTCTTCCAGTCTCGCCAGCCGGCAAGGACCCAGGCCGCCGAACTTACTCGGCTAAGCGCAACACTGGCTCCTGGATGGGACACCAACCCCCGCCATCATTGTGGAAAGGGTGGTGATAGACCGGCTCCTGCGGGCTCTCCCGGAATGCTCGCCAGGCGGTCGGTATGAGAAACCCCAAGAGCGTCATGGAGTTGGTTGAGGCGGTCGAGCTGGCGGAAGCCGCGCAGCAGTCGAGGCCGGGAGGCGGGCGCCATCTTTTCCCGGAGGGTGTCCCAGGAAGCGGCGCGCGCGGAGGGCACCGGCGACCGATGGAGAGGCGGCGGTCCCGACCGTGAGAGATGAGCGATGCCAACCGAAGAGGCTTCCAACTCCTCTAGGCGTGGCTGGCAGGCTGCAGTCTCCACGGGAGCTTCCCGCGCCGCAGCACCGGAAATCCCCATCGGCCTGAATGGGCGGAAGTTCAGAGCCCTCCTTGACTCTGGCAGTACCATCAGCCTGGTTCAGTCCGCCTCCTACCCCGCGCGCGGAACCGCGGAAGCGGCTGCCACTGACCTGCGTCCACGGGGACACCAGGAAAGTCTCCACCCGTCTCATCACCGTGGCGGCGACAGGAGGAAGCTGGCCCCTGGAGGTGGGCCTCGTGCAGGACCTGCCGGTACCAATCATCCTCGGGCGGGACTGGCCGGGTTTCGAGGAGCGCTACACACCGCGACACAGCCTGTCAGCCCCAAAGCCCTCGCCGGAAGAGGCGAGGGGAGAAGAAACCGCCGCCCTGCCGTTCTCCTAGCATCGGACAGCGGAAGAGATGGTGAGTCCCCTCCGAATACTACTAATGTATTCTTTGATGTGTTCCAACAGGTAGTCGGAGGGGGCTCGTTCGGCCGGGCTCAGCGGGAGGATGACCGGCTCAAGAATTGCTGGAACCAGGTACATTTCATGGATGGAGAAGAGACGCGGCCCGGCCCCCATCCTCTTCCCCATTTTATTGTGGAGAAGCGGCCTACTCTATTGTGTCGCCCAGCGGAGGAGGAGAAAGCGGCTCCTGGTGGTGCCCCGAGGGAAAGTGGACACCATCTTGGAGCTCGCCCACGCCCACCCGCTGGCCGGACACCTCGGGGCCGCCAACACTATCAAGAGGATCCGGGACCGTTTCCACTGGCCGGGGCTCGACGGAGATGTGAAACTGTTCTGCCAGGCCTGCCCCGAGTGCCAGAAGACCTCGCCCCGGCCACCTCCCCTAGTCCACTTATCCGCTGCCCATAATCGAGGTGCCCTTGGCGCGCATCGGGATGGATCTGGTGGCCCGCTGCGAGAGTCTGCCCGCGGCCACGAACACATCCTGGTGATCGTGGACTACGCCACCAGTACCCGAAGCCATCCCACTCCGCCAAAGCCACCGCCAAGGCGTCGCCCAGGAGCTCTTCACCCTGTCCACCAGAGTGGGGATACCGGGAGATACTGACCGACCAAGGCACCCGTTCATGTCCCGAGTGATGGCCGACCTCTGCCGGCTGCTACGGATCCAGCAGCTGCGCGCCTCAGTGTACCACCCCCAGGACGGACGGACTTGTGGGGCGGTTCAACCAGACACTGAAGCAGATGTTGAGAAGGGTTGTCTCCGAGGACAAGCGGGACTGGGACCAGATGCTCCCCTCACGTCCTCTTCGAGTGCGAGAGGTGCCCCAGGCCTCCACCGGCTTCACCCCATTCGAGTTGCTGTTCGGCCGACAGCGCGAGGCCTGCTGGGCGTGGCAAAAGAGGCCTGGGAGCAGCAGCAGCAGCCGGATGCCCAGAGGTCGGTCGTAGAACACGTCCAAGCCATGCGGGACCGAATTGAGCAGGTGATGCCCCTCGTGCGGGAGCACATGGCGCAGGCCCAGCAGCAACAACAGCGACACTATAACGCCCTGCACAACCCGGGAATTCCAGGTGGCGACCGGGTCATGGTACTAGTCCCCACCAATGCTTGCAAATTCCTGGCCACCTGGCAGGGTCCATATACCATCCTGGAAAAGGTTGGCCCGGTTACTTACGAGTCCGCCAACCAGACCGTCGGCGCACGAACAAATATACCACATTAACTTGTTAAAGAAGTGGGTGGGGACTGGGAACACCTTTCCACACTCGCCATTCAGGAGGGCCCGGTCGTCGACACCAACGCCTTGCTCGCTCCCGCTGAAGAGCGGAACTCCAACATTTGGTCGGTCAGTTCTCGGATGTGTTCTCGCCCACGCCGGGCAGACTAACCTCCTCCAGCACGAGATCCGGACCCCTCCCGGCGTCATCGTCCGGCAGCGGCCCTACCGGATCCCTGAGGCTCGTCGGCGAGCTATTGAGGAGGAGGTAAACCAAATGCTGAAGTTGGGGTGATTGAACCATCGGCGAGCCCGTGGTCAGCCCCATCGTCCTGGTTCCAAAACCGGACGGCACCCTCCGCTTCTGCAATGACTACCGGCGACTCAACCAGGTCTCCGAGTTCGACGGATATCCCATGCCCGTGTAGACGAACTGCTGGAGCGTCTTGGAAGGGCCGGTATATCTCCACCTCGATCTCACCAAAGGATACTGGCAGGTTCCGCTGTCAGAGGAAGCCAAGCCAAAAGCGGCTTTCTCCACCCCGGCGGCCACTGGCAATACCGGTCCCTTCCTTCGGTCTACGGGGCACCAGCCACCTTCCAGAGACTAATGGACATCTTACTCCGACCCCACCAACAGTACGCGCAGCCTATCTCGGCGACCTTGTGATTCACTCGGAGACCTGGGAAGACCATCTGGGGCGCCTGCGGAAGGGTGCCGGGATCTTCGACGGGCTGGACTCACCGCCAACCCCAAGAAATGTCACCTGGCGCTCTTGAGCGAAGTACCTGGGTTACCGAGTTGGGCGAGGACTGATCCGGCCACAGGAGAGTAAAGTCACCGCGGTCCAGGAGACCCGAGGCCCACCAACAAAACCCAGGTACGCGCCTTCTTGGGGTTGGCAGGGTACTATCGTTGTTTCATCCCGACTTCTCCTCCATAGCCGCCCCTCTGACAGACCTGACCAGGAAGGGGCAGCCTGAGCAGGTTCTGTGGAACCCGCCCGCGGAGGAAGCGTTCCAGAGGATTAAGGCCGCACTCACCTCAGACCCTGTCCTGAGCCCCGGACTTGGCTGCCCCTTCCTGCTACAGGCGGATGCTTCTGATGTGGGTCTGGGAGCCGTGCTGTCCCAGATCCAGGAGGGTGAGGAGCATCCGGTCTTATATATCAGTAGGAAGCTGACCCCGCCGAGAAGAACTACGCGCGGTGGAGAAGGGAGGCCCTAGCCGTCAAGTGGGCAGTCCTGGAACTGCGGTACTACCTCCTGGGCGGCGGTTCACCCTACTTACCGACCACGCACCCCTCAGTGGATGGCCAGGGCCAGGACACGAGCGCCAGGGTGACCCGCTGGTTCCTCGCGCTCCAGGACTTCCACTTTGGACGTGCAACACCGCGCCGGGACAGCCAACGCCAACGCCGGCGGCCTATCGCGGATGTGGTCGGCTTTTGCAGGTCTGTCAGGGTCCTCCCCACCCACCCCAAATTTCCCGTTATTACGCTCTGCTTTATCCACCAGGACCAGGACAGCGCTTGGGAGTGTGACGGCGTCGAGGATCGATCAGCGTTGCCCTGGGAACAAACACGGAACACCTACACCAGCCACTCAGCAGCGGATTCGCCACACCTGGAGCTCATCAGCGCGGGCCAGATAAGCCCGGCCAGGCGGCGGCTTCAGTGAGCCACGAGACTCGGAAGCGCAAGCTAACCTGTTGTCTCTTTCTTTGTCTCCCAGAAGCTACAAGCGTGCGGGCCTGCCTGAGCTACTTCCCCTACTACCTCACAGTGGACTCCCTCACGTTACTAAGCACGGGAAAACACAGAGACGACTCACGCTGCACTCACGGATTCACCGCTACACCACCCCGGACTCACCGCGCACTCCTCGCACGGACTCACGCTCACCTTCTGTGTATTGTCTAATAAATACACCCTCCGGGAGTTTTCACTGCACCTGTTTCTCTTGTGCTTCCTCTGCCTCATACAATATATATATATATATATATATATATATATATATATATATATATATATATATCGCGCGCCATATTTTCATTGAATATCCAGTAAAAATAGCTATACTGTGATATTTTCCATTGCTCATATGGTGATTGCGGTCATGCCGCCCACCTCTCCGCACAAAGCCAGTGTTTTTCTTTGCTGCAGGAGAACAGATGGCGTAGTGAGGAGAGGCGGTGGTCTGCTATCTCTATCCATCACTGATGTGCGTTCAACGCCCCAATCCCTCGGCTTTTCCACCTCACACTTTGTTCAAGCAGATGATGGAAGCGTTCAACGGTTTAGCTAATGGACGAGTGGGCGTTGCTCTGTCCTCTTCCTTATTTTCCACTCGGTTTCGCCTCAGCTCTCTCCGAGGGAGCGCTTAGCTTCTCTCAACAAGTTGACGTTCACCTCACGAGCAGAACGGCCTGTTTTGGGCCTAAAGCTTTACGGACGAGGACGATTCATCCGGCTGACGTTACAACACCAAACAGCACTCGCAGCTCCTTAAATGAGCGAAGAAGGATATACAAAAATGAATCAAATTTAAAGATGGAGAGGGAATTCAACTTAATCAACTAAAAGTCACCATATAGCTGAATTTATTTTGATCAAAAATAAAAGTAAAAGCAGTACAACTGTGAAATATCATTACAGTTTAATTTCCGTCTGAATTTTCAGTGTCACGATCCTTCAGAAATCGTTCTGATGCTGATTCACTGCACAAGACACATTTTTATTATCATTGTTGAAAACAGTTATGCCGCCTCTTTTTTTTTTTTGATGACCGGAAAGTTCAAGCAACATCTCCTATAACATTATAACTGCATTTACTTTTGATCAGTTCAGTGCATCTTATGCACACATAACATTAGAATCAGAGTTATTATAGTTTTGTTACTTGATACGAAATAAAGTGTTGTAGAAAAAATCCTTAATGTAAAAAAAAAAACTTAACTTAAGTAAACTGAAATAAAGCCATAAAGATGATATAGACATAAAATTTACAAAAGCACGTTACAAAATGACCAACAAAAATTAAATATTAAATACATATATTTTTAGCTTGAGACACGTGGAGCTAGTCATTCGTGAGCAGAACTGCATATTTCACGTTGTTTTCTGAAATATTCCTTACAGATTTCTGATCTGAAGTCAACGTTTTATGCTACTTTTTCAGCTCCACAAACACATTCATTCACGTTACTGTTAGATTACTGCAATATTCAATATTGACATATAATATCCCTCATTTTAAAAATACATTAGAGCGTTTAGGTTTAAGAACACTGTAAAATGCGCATGCGACCTCTATTGTGTTGCAAAAAAGAGATCAGGGAACCATATCACACACACACACACACACACACACTGCAGCTGCTCCTGTTCGTGTTAAACCGTGTAATGAAGTCGAGCGCAGATAGTTAAACGCCGTTAAACACCCCGAGACGAGAGGAATGACCCCGGAGGATTCTCGACTGGAGTAAAGGCTGATGAAGCGCGGAGGAGCATCTTCAATCTCCGTCCATTCAGCTGTGAGCTCGAGCTGATCTGTTCACCCGAGTAGCTGGAGTGTGTGCGACGCTCGTCGAGTGTGTCATGATTACCCCGGTGATTATATCAGCGGTGCGCGCAGAGCGACAGAGATCCGTAAGCGCTTCCCTCTCGTGATCGTCGGCGACACACGCATAAACACACACAGAGCTTCGGCGAGTTCATTCATGTTTTCCGAGAAGCATTTATTTATTTTAAAGTAGCGTTTATTCATGTATTTTAGTTTTAAGCTTTAGCCATTCTGTTACATGCTGTCGTTCATTTGAGCTTTTTTTATTATTGATGCATATTTCAGTATTTAGTATTTTGACGTGAACTTATTTTAGAGTATGCATGGTACTGGAAGTGTGTGTCTGTGTGTTAAGGTTTAAGTGCGATGGTGTTTTTCTGTCAGAGTAGACATGGATTGCCCGCCATTTCCACATTTATTCAGTGACACACCTGTGTTTATGAGCGTGCTTCATTATCTCACGCTCACCTGCAGCTCTCAGTTCAGAAACGCATCAGGAGTTCGTAATTATATATGAATCATCTCAATATATACTCCATCGCATCGGACGAGAATAACACGCGTGTGGCTGTTACATCTGAAGATTTAAAGAAATAAAGGTACAAAAGTTGTCACCGGGGATGTATTTTTTCCAAAGGGTCCATTTTGGTACAATAAATGACCATTTTTATGTTAATGCAATGTCTGATTTTCACAAGTTGAACGGTTTTCAGAGGTTGAATCTTGAGGTTTTAAGCTTTCGAACGATATGTCCTTTCTGATGATTACTAAACATGTGACAAAAAAGAATTTTTGCAATGTTGTCATACATTTCTGCTCTTTCATCAATCGTTTAATTTTTCCATTTTCAGTGGCACCTGATGACTATTTATGGTAGAACGATTTCATAAGGCGTCGCAATTTTTTAAACATCAACTTCAAATTTGGATCGTAACCTATTTAGAAATATGGCTTAAATTTTAAATACAATTTGGATTAAAGCCTATTTTGTAAAATATTCATTTTAAATCAAATAAAAATAGTGCAGTACATTTTCTTTACAGTACATTACAGTACCTATATATATATATATATATATATATATATATATATATATATATATTCTAATTAGTGTTAGTAGACAGGTGTAGGGTTAGGGTTAGAATAAGTTGACATGTGCAAAGTTATTTATAATCAGTAGAGTATCTGTTGGGAGACCATCACAATAAAGTGTTAGATATTAATCAGAGAGTCAACTAACACTCTACTGAGAGAGAAGTGCAAAGTTCCTTATCTTCAACAGATTGTTCAGAAGGGACCATCAAAATAAAGTGTTACCAACTACAGACATAGATTACAGATAGATTATAAAGCCAAAAATATATATATATTTAAATAGAAAAATTAGTTGCTTTAAAATGCAGTAATATTTTACAATATTAAAAAATACGGTAAAACAATAATAGCTATAAAATAGCTATTTTTGAGCACAAGATTTCAAGCTTGCATCATCTGTTATAAGGACTATAACAGACATTTATAAGTTCATTTTAAAATCCAAAGTATTGTAAGCTTTTAACAACACAGTGAACTCAGCTGGAAATACGTCGTGCAAGCGTGGCTATCAGGACAAGCCCGCAGTCACAGATATCACGTTCACCCAGAAAACCGCCAGCTGAAATTCATACTGCAGCGCTCCGAAGAAACCCTCGCTCTCACGCACGTCTTTATTTTCAGCATCATTACGAGCCTGTGACTGAAGTTTTAAGCACGTGTCTCGTTAAAACAGACCGAGCTCCTCTCCTAACGGCAAGTGTGAACAGCACCGATCACATTCGTCTCGCTGCGAACAGATGCGTGCAGAGGTTTTCAGTGCGGCGTGGGAACGGACGATCCCAGAAGAGAATGATTGTGCTCACCTAGACAGAAAACAAGAGTCCGAATGTTTAAAACGTTCACAGGGTCGACAAAACACAAGGCAGTCCGAGTCCTGCTCCGGTGAAAAGGAATTGGTAAAGTGTTTTTCCAGCCTGCTGTGAAATATGCCAGGGATGGATCTATGGATACTTTTGGCCTTATGGAGTCCCTAAAAACTCACCGGTTTATTGCCACCATTGGAAAGCCTCTTCTACTCACAAAGGCTGCATTTATCTGATCACAGAAAAACTTTTATTCTGAAATATTGTTAGAATTGCAATTTTAATATATGTTAATAATGTAATTTATTCCTAGGATCAAAGCTGAATTTTCCAGTCTTCAGTGGCACGCGATTCAGGAATCTTCCTGATATGATTGTTTGGTGCTTAAGAAACATTTATGATTATTATTAATGCTGAAATCTTAATGCATCATTCGTTTTTTCCTTCTGTAGCGTCGTGAGTGTTTGGTCCTTCCGTAATAGTTGTGTAGTCATAGTTGGAAAAGGGTTAAAATACACAAAAATGCTGGAAAACCAAGAATTTGTGGAACCTGGAGGATTTTTATGAAGAACAGCCAAAGGTTTAACTGTTCAGGACAAACAAGCGACTCTCGAGCAGCTATAACTAAACAATGAAAAAAAACGGATTAAAAAACACAAAAACTGATGTGGATCATCATGTAAGAAGACGGTATAAAGAATCAAAGGTGTAAACTTTTGAACATTTTGTCATTTTTATAAACACAACTATTATTTTCTCTTGTGGACCATACGTAAATATCTTTTATCTTAATTAGGTCAGTACTAAATAAATAATAACATGCATTCTATATGATCCCTCCAACGCAGTCTCATGAACCATTCGTATATGTTTTACGAGGTGGCCAATTCGTACAACCTCGCGTGATTTCGTACGATTTGTCCCGACCCCAGTGACAGGTAGGTTTAGGGGCGGGCTTAGGTGTAGGTCATTCATACAAACAGATACAAATTGGCAAAATATGTACGATTTAACAAAAATCGTATGAATTTGTATAAGTGAGGTTGTACGTAATTCATACAAATTAGCCACCTTGTAAAATAGGTACAATTCACGCAATATTGGGCTGGATCCTCTTGCTTCCCTTAAATAATGAACTAAACTGCTGACTAAACTGTTTTAATGTGATTTGACCTTTAGGTAAACGCCAAAAAACCATGCAAATCCGATCCAGCTCCGTGCATGGGCTGCGTTCCGATCGACATGGTCCCTACACAGTGTTCATTACTCCTAAACTCCTTGAGCAGGGGAAATCTTTACTTCACTTCAGTAACATTCATTCACGGATTTGCCCTGTGAACAAAGAATCACGATTGAAATTCAACTCGCACACTTCAGTGCATTTTAAATGGAACGTACAAGCTCGCTTCCAACTGGAATCTGTGGATTATCCAATGATGTCCATTCGCAGGGCTTATACTTTCAACAGAACAAAAGTCGAGAGAAACATACGAGATGTTCAGAGAGACGGGGGCGCCAGGACTGGAACTGAGAATCGCTGCGTTAGTCGAATCAAGCCCTGAGACATAAAAGTGTGTGTAGCTGAAGAAACAGCAATTCACACATCAAACCGAAGCTCCCTCCATCAAAAGAGCATCCCACCGCTCACAGACGGATTTAGAATAAAGTTCATCCCGGCTGTATTTCGCACAAACAAACACTCAAGACATCAGACAAATAAACACAGCGCCGAGACACGAGTCCCAGGAGAAACGCTCCAGACAGAGAGACGCTTCCACAGGAGCAAAACTGTCACGCGCCGGAGAAATCACATTTGCACTCAACTCAGGCTGAAGTTGATGAGTCATCACTTGTGAGTGAATAAGCGGTTTGATTGGGACAGATGTGCTGGCCGCCGGTGAGTTTGGGCTCAGGAGGAGGTCAGGAGATGAGCTTCACTCCCACACA
Source organism: Puntigrus tetrazona (assembly GCF_018831695.1). Classification (NCBI taxonomy): domain Eukaryota; kingdom Metazoa; phylum Chordata; class Actinopteri; order Cypriniformes; family Cyprinidae; genus Puntigrus; species Puntigrus tetrazona. Next base: position 3,049,791 of record NC_056701.1, read on the forward strand.
CCAACAACTCCATTTGTCAACGGCAGAAGAAGCTCAACCTTTAATTAAAGTGAATAAATGCTGTCGCGAGACCCGCACGAAATGTCAAGTGATTAATAATTCCTCAGCAAGAACTAAAAACCATGTTTAACAGTCACTGCAATGACAACCCCGACAAAGAAATAGTTTAAAACTGACGGGAGGAAGTAAATCTATCTATCTTAGTGCTATTAAGCGATTAATAAGTTTTGGTTTACATGATATGTGTTTGTGTGTTGTGTATGTATATGCTCACATACAATATTTATTTAGAAATTATGCATTTGCATGTATATATTTATATTCATATAATTCAAAATATATATTTCAAAAATATACATGCAAACGCTTTTTTCATATATATGTATTTGAAAAATAAAACCCCCTTAAATTTTTCACTCTTGGTTATATTGCAGGCATTTGCTAAAATCATTTAAGTTCTCTTTTTTTCTCATTAAATGTACACACAGCACCCCATATTGACATATTGACAGAAAAACACAGAACTGTTGACATTTTTGCAGATTAAAAAAGAAAAAGAAAAACTGAAATATCACATGGTCGTAAGTATTCAGACCCTTTGCTCGGTATTTTGTAGAAGCACCCTTTGGATCTAATACAGCCATGAGTCTTTTTGGGAAAGATGCAACAAGTCTTTCGCACCTGGATTTGGGGATCCTCTGCCATTCCTCTTTGCAGATCTTCTCCAGTCCTGTCAGGTTGGATGGTAAACGTTGGTGGACAGCCATTTTCAGGTCTCTCCAGAGATGCTCAATTGGGTTTAAGTCAGGGAGTCACAGAGTTGTGAAGCCACTCTTTCGTTATTTTAGCTGTGTGCTTAGGGTCATTGTCTTGTTGGAAGGTGAACCTTCGGCCCAGTCTGAGCACTCTGGAGAAGGTTTCCACCAAGGACATCCCTGTACTTGGCTGCATTCGTCTTTCCCTCAATTGCAACCAAGTCATCCTGTCCCTGCAGCTGAAAAACACCTCACAGCATGATGCTGCCACCACCGTGCTTCACTGTTGGGACTGTATGGACAGGTGATGAGCAGTGCCTGGATTTCTCCACACATACCACTTAGAATTGAGGCCAAAAAGTTCTATCTTTGTTTCATCAGACCAGAGAATCCTATTTCTCACCATCTTGGAGTCCTTCAGGTGCTTTTTAGCAAACTCCATGCAGGCTTTCATGTCATGCACTGAGGAGAGGCTTCCGTCGGGCCACTCTGCCATAAAGCCCCGACAGCTGGAGGGCTGCAGTGATGGTTGACTTTCTGGCCTACAACTTCCACCCATCTCTCGACTGCATCTCTGGAGATCAGCCACAGTGATCTTTGGGACAGCACCTGAGTTAAATATATGAGCGTCACAGCAAAGGGACCATGTGATATTTCAGTTTTTCTTTTTTAAATCTGCAAAAATGTCAACAGTTTTGTGTTTTTCTGCTGTATGCACATTAATGAGGAAAAAACTTTACTTCAATGATTTTAGAAAAATGGTTGCAATATAACAAATAGTGAAAACTTTAAGGGGTCTGAATGCTATATATATATGCAAACTTAAACAGTTTAAAATGTTCCACATTTATGAAATCATATATTTTTCTAAACATATGCCATATCTATAATTCATCCGTAATTAACATTTCAATATGAAACAGCTCAGAAAACAAAATTAAATCCTTATAAATGGCAAACACATTTATAAAATACATATTTAGTAATGATTTGATTATTTCGTAATAAATATTTGATCGAATAGTGTGTAACATAATAGTAATGGAGTAAAAATCCCAGACTGGGATCGCTCTGGATAATGAAGAAACTCCCTCTTCTCATCCGATGACCTGAGCTCTCAGACGTCTTCCTCAAAAGTGCATGAAGGTTAAAGTGAAGTGGAAATTACTGACCTCAGCTGCATAATTCACATCAGTGTGTGACAGTAACGACTTGTAACACCTCTATTCCCAGGAACAGTTCATTTAGAAGGGCACGTTTCACATCCCGAGAGGCCCGGCGCATGTTTTCTGATATCGAGTCTTCTGTCTGTTTGTCTCAAGTACTTCACGAGTCTGGAGATTGTCTCATTTCAGATCAGTTATCCGAATGCTTAATCTTGACCTTTAAAGATGAGAAATATCACATGTCTCTCCTGAGCTCTTGTGGATGTGTCATCTGCTCGACTAAACTCCACCAGCGCTTTCACCGGCTCTAATTGAACATCTCTGTCACTCGCTCAAAACCATTTCTGCCACTTTCTCTCTTTCGCACTGAACTTAATCTTTCGGGTTTCACTCCAGGGTAATTATCCAGGCTGTGCTAAAGTGTTGTGATAGAGTCTTACTAGGTGTTTGGAAAGGTTTGCTAGGCAGTTCTTAGGTGCTCTGAGTGGTTGCTAGGTGATTTAGAAAGTTGTCAGGCGGTTATTGGGGCGCTCTGACTGGTTCCTAGGTGCTTTGGGACGTTTCTGGGCAGTCGCTAGGTGTTATGAGAGGTTGTTAAGAAGTTTTAGGCGATTGAGTGATCGATGTGCATTTGCTAGGTGTTTTGAGAAACTGGTGCAAGATCTCTTGATCTGGAAAGCTCTCTCCAAATGTCTGACAGACGTCTTTCAGTCTAAATCATAAACATCTTAAAGACATCTTATAGACGTCTATTTGACATCTAAAAGGAGACGCCATATAGACGTACTGCAGATGAGCAAATAATACGTCTTGCAGATGTAAATGCAGACATCTATTTGACGTCTCGGAGATGCACGTGTGTTATCAGGATCTGAATGGTTGCTAGGCGGTTACCAGGCGTTCTGAGAGGTTGCTAATTGTTACTTGTTGTTAGGCGGTTCTTACGAGTCCTGAGTGGTTACCAGGTAGTAAATAGGTATTTTGAAATGTTTTTGGCCAGTTACTAAGCGTTATAAGAGGCAGCTATTAGGCGGTTAAGTGGTTGTGCATTTTGTAGGTGGTTTCTAGGCGGCTGCTATGTATTTTGAGAAGTCGTTGAGCAGATGCTAGGTGTTCTGAGAGGTTGTTAGGCTGTTATTAACTATTTGAGTATTCGCTAATCAGTTGCTAGGTGTTTTTAGAGCTTGCTGGGTACTTATTGAGTGTTCTGAGTAGTCGGTAAAAACTTTTCATATACTAGCGCTTATTATTAGATGCTAGTATTTTTTATTAGATACTACTGCTTATAGCATAGTGACAAGTACTATTCTGTTTTTACTAGTAAAACGTTTTAGCATTAACTGTGACAACTAACGTGTATTCCTATCATTACTAGTATACACTTGGTTATTCAATAGCCTATGTATTAGCACTTGTTTTTAGACACTAGCAGGCTACCTATTTTTAGACACTAGCCCCTATAATTAGATTAGAATAGCACCTTACTAGATACTAGTAACACTAAATGATGAAATAATGACTAGTATATAATTAATAAGTAGAGTATCTTTAAAAAGTCATTAGTATAACTAAAAATAAGCACTAGTAGCTAATGAATAAGCACTATAACCTACCCAATGGAATAATTATACTAGTTAAAAAGTACTAGTTGTTAAGGAGCACACATACTCCTGACTGCGTCCTCAATCTCTCCCATGATTCCTTGCTTCTCCACGGCCCAGTTACGCGCCCACCGCAGTCCATTAATTACCTTTATGATGTCATAAAGAGCCGTCGCTCTTAACGGAGCCGTAATGCACTTCTCTAACACGGCTAATGTTTACGCCTCATTAAAGCTCTTAATTTGCTTAACCCTCCAATCCAATGATTCATTCGCTTGACTTCTAATTGTGCTTCGCTAATTTATTACGCTCAGAACTGATGATAATAATCAATGAGAGTGTGCAGATTCCCGCTCGGGCGTGAGTTATACTCTCAAATAGCTGATTACATGCATCACGAGCTCGGCGCTGCTCGGCTGGTCCGATATTACCTGTCCAATCTCGCCGCCGCCCACGTTAAAAGCCCCGTAATTACTCCCGAGCTCAGTCGAGCGGCGGCAAATGAGGCTTTTCCTCAAATCCCAGAGATCTGACCACTGGCGCTCTATTAGCACGAGCGTCCGTTCAGATCATCCTCGCGTGTGGGTGTTCTTCAACGACTGCCGCTTTCAGCCCCGTGGATGTTTAGAAAATAAACTCTCACGCGTCAAACTCACTAGTTTCGTTCGACTGTTAAAGGAAGATTGTCATGCAAATTTTCTAAGACTCGTTATATTTACGCTTGGGGCATAAAAGCATCGAATTGATCAGAAGGGACTGTAAAGCCCTTGTAATGATCTATTCCAAATAAACACTGGGTTTTTTTTCCATTTTGTAATCATGAAAGTATTCTTGAGAATAACAGGCTACATCATGTTTTCGTCACGTCACGCTTTACACAAAAATATGAATCACAGGAAATGTTTATTGAGTAAATCGGCATATCTGAATGATTTCTGAAGGATTATGTGATAGTAAAATTTGGAGAAATTCTGCTCAAAATTCTGCTTTGGATTACAGGAATTTTAAACTACAATTTTTATTGAAAGTGTTTTTTTACTGATGCATTGCATCATATGGATACATTTCATTTTTAAATATTTTCAAGCCTCTTTGATTATTATAGATTTGAACAAATATTTGCAATCTCAGTAAGCGGAGGAAATCAGAAGTGATTTCTTT